>NW_027468640.1:18273975-18353975 GCF_046254945.1 Alosa pseudoharengus
CGCTGCTGCTTTGCCTTTTAAAAAAAAATGTTACACAAATGTTACACAAAATAGAAGTTTGCGGAGCACACAAACACACAATCACCCAAGTAAATACTAAAGGAGGAGGGGAAAAAAAGGAAACAAAAAGAATGTAAACACACGTCTCTGTTTTTAGCAGTAAATCCTGCCGACACTACGCCAAATGTGGCAGATGAGAGTTGAGTAGTACGTAGGTACTAACCCAAGTAAGATCGACTACGCCACCCTGGGAATTGCACCCAGGGAAATGTATATAGTGAATTGGTCTAATATGCACACAGGTTCACTGACAGAGACGTGGTTTCATCCAAGTAAAAAACACAATTTTATTGACAATGTCTAAAATTACAGCTGATGTAGCTCACGCACACCACACACACAAAGAGGGCGACAGACAACAGGAACTGAGGCTTACCAGTGAAGGGACCGGCTAACTAGTGAGGGGGGCGTCCAGGAAAAGGTCACACCACTGCAAAAGTGTCCACGCGCACACACACACAAACACGCCAGGTCAAGTCTGAAACACCCGTGATGTAAGTAGCACACCAGAAGGGGAACGCCACCAGGAAGATAGCAGACCCTCCACCGCAGGCCTCAGCTCCAGCTGCGAAGCGATGCCAGCTACAGAGATGGGGGAGGATCCACAAGGACGCTGTGTAAATAGCGGAAATTGGGTGAGCAACAACCAGCCAGTCGGACGTAACAGAAAAAGGCAGTCACTGAGTATATATGTATGAGTCTCACCAAAGCGATTGGCTGACCAATTACCTGCTAGTTGACGTGACGTTGACTACAGACAGGAACCACATTCCTTTCTGCTACAACTGTATTGATATTTTTTCACAATATCAGAAAAATATCTGACCCCCCCAAAACTGATATTTTTGTCTCTTTGGGGGGTACTGGGTCTTCATTGGGGGGTATTATACCACCCAGTACCCCCTGTAATTCGAACTATGCCCATAATGCAGCCTACAATGATTGTGTTGTCTGATGATCTAGCTATCCTCTGCCATTCAGAGCTCCGGAAAGTTCCCAGCTATTTTGAAACACCTGTTAGCAATCTCTGATGTCGGAATATTCAATGGCTACCCGACAATGTCTCAGTGCAAACTCCAAAATTGTTCGTCTATTAATTTACCACGGTTCAACACATTAGCCTACTAGAACATAGTTTGCCTGGCTTTATTCATTTCTGCCAGTTAGTGCTTTTTCCCCTGTGTATAAGTTACACTACATGCATTATTGTGTTTGACACTGAGGATAGCCTATCTGAGACGGTGGTCTGGTTTAAATGAGTTACGTGAAATTGAGAATGGCACAGACTAAATCGTTTAGTCTATTTCTTTGTATTGTGAAATTGAAATGAGATATGGACTATTACAATCAATAATATGTTGAAATTAATGAAAAGTAATCAATTTCTATGAAAAATCTATGTCTGTTGTGTGCGTGTGTCAAGGTAAAGCCTAGGCCTACCGTGCTGTACTGCGCAAAAGCGCCACTTGCGCCTAGGCTATTTCATTGTATCGCCTTGTTAGGCTATGTGCGGGGTGTGCCAACTTTTTATGAGATAGAGAGACCCCCTTAAAGACAAAAAGATAATTCGAGCACTGTTTAAATGTACATCTGAATACATTTAACCTTCTAACACTGTTCTGGTCAAAAATGACCGATTTACACATTCCCTCTACCATAAATACGGCATTTTTCATCAGATTGCCTCAAGATCGTATGATATCCTTCACAAAAGGCTTTTGAACACATAGAATTTATTTTGACTACTTTCTTTGAATTTTGAGTGGTTTATTCAACGTAGAAACACTTCTTTTGTTTACGGTCAAAAATGACCGCCATAGGAAATGAATGGGAAAGAGTATAATTTTCATCCAGGAAGTAAAAGACATCTCCTTACACACACTCCTACAACTTACCACCAATGTTCCCACACACATGCATGCATGCACACACAGAAGCACACACACCCACACACACACACACACAAACAGACACACATAAAGTACACACACGTACACCCACTCACAGAGACACACACTCACAGACACACACACACACACACACACACACACACACACACACACACACACACACACACAGTATACACACGTACACCCACTCACAGACACACACACTCACAGACACACACACAGTATATGTTGTCAGTTCATGTTGTCATGTTGCCACTTGCACGTTTGAACCACCAATGTTCGCACACATAGGCATTCACACACATACAGAAACACACCCACACACACACACACAAACAGACACACACACACATGTACACCCACTCTCTCTCTCTCTCTCTCTCTCTCTCTCTCTCTCTCTCTCTCTCTCTCACACACACACACACACACACACAATACACACACACACACACAAACACACAGTTCATGTTGTCAGTTCATGTTGTCATGTTGCCACTTGTGCATGTGAACCACCAATGTTCGCACACACAGGCATGCACGCACACACAGAAACACCCCCCACACACACACCCACAAACAGACACATACACACACATGTACACACACACACACACACACAAACAGTTCCTGTTGTCAGTTCATGTTGTCATGTTGCTACATGTGCAGGAAAACAACCAATGTTTGCACACACATGCATGTACAGTACACACACAGAAACACTCACACCCACCCACACATGCACACGCACAAACACATACACACACACACACACACACACATTTACACCCACTTTCTCACTCACACACACACACACACACACACACACACACACACACAGTTCATGTTCTCAGTTTATGTTGTCATGCACTGTGCATGAAGAATTCGCACACATTCACACACATACAGAAACACACACACCCACACACACAAACACACATGATGTAGATGTTAATGTTCTCATAAGGGTCTGTTTACAATAATGTTCTATTGAATAATATTTTTTGTCATGGTATTGGTATTTAAGAGCAGTTAAAACTGTCCGGTCAAATTTGACCGCGAACAGTACATTAAGGGGGGTAGCAACGAACAGTGTTTAAAGGTTAATCTACTACTGTAGTGTGTTTAGGGTACAGTATGGTACATTACTTAGGGTGACATTGACCCTCCCACATGCAAAAAGCTGTTTCCAAAAAGTGGTTTCCTGAACAAGAAATCAAGAATAGAGAGAGAGAGAGAGAGAGCTTTTCTGGTCTGATTGATTCATTGGTTGTTTTCTTTTTTCAAATCAACTGACTAGTCACATGTTTATTTTATTTGATCATCTCTGACTTTATTCTCCTTTCTTTCAAAGCCTGTATTGCACTGTAGTATCACTCTTTGACAAAGAGTAAGAAGTGGTATGATAAATGAGTAAGAACTAGTAAATGAGTTGGGAAGATTCTTCTTTAGCAAAGTGGAGGTCATGAGAAATCTCTGTGAAACTATTAGATTAACAACAAGTTTAGACAAATGCAAGGATAGATTATTCATTTTATTCTCATTCTATTTAATATCCACTTGATTCTTTCTCTTCCTAGTTTATGTTTCCTGCCTTTGAAAATGACTGTATATTTCCATAAAAGGCTATGATGAAGAAGGGTTAAGAGATACAGAAGCTCCTATTGTGTAAAGTCAATCATGAGGAGTCACTGATGAAGGATATATCATGCATTTACTCAACCACATAAGCATGACAATCCAAATTAAGCATTTTATTTTAAAACCATAACCGCACAGATCTGAATCACAAATTTAAGATTAGCACAGAAATCATGCTCTCTGAAAACATTGCATTGGTCCAGTGGAGGCATGAGATGAGGCGCAGAGCTGAACATTGGGACCTGGCTTCTGGCCTTCATGCAGATCATAGCAAACATTTAGACAATATCTACAGTTTTTAAACTCACACAATATCACTACTGGGTGGGTTGACCGCAGGACCTCTATTCGATGAAGCAGGGCCGCCTACAGATGGAGTATACAAGGAACGGTTTGTGGCTGATAGTTCTCTTTGATGTAGAAGTCATGTCCTTCGCTTTCCTCTTTTATCTGTTGCATCCTAACTGCTAACTTCAGTCTCATGTGGAGAAGTGTCAAACATTTATTGGGAAATCACTGTTGCTTAAAACAAAAGATTGGATTGCAAAGGCCTATAGTATGTGCCCATAGCATCTACTGTGTGTGTGTGTGTGTGTGTGTGTGTGTGTGTGTGTGTGTGTGTGTGTGTGTGTGTGTGTGTGTGTGTGTGTGCGTGCACATGTGTGTCCTTTTTCTGGAAGAAGAATTGGATGCAATCTCTGCTGCAGAGGTGCTTCCTCCACTCTTGCTTGTTGTTGCCTTTGAACTTGACGCTACTTTAAGATACTTTATTGTCATCCATTTGAGCACAATGAAATTCTTACTTTGTGCACTCCATTTGATGAACATGGGGTTAGGGGGTAAACACATAAATAGTAAGTAAATGGGACTGCAGCCTCACTATCCTCTGCAGTCCTATCCTGTCATGTGCTGCACTGTTACCAAACCACACAGCTATGGAGCAGGTAAGCACACTCTCCACAGTGCATCTGTGGGAGTTGGTGACTTTCATACTTCGTCTGATGAAGTATATCCTTTGGTTGCACCCTTGTGGATTGGGTGTGCTTGTCATTGTGGATAAAGTGGAAGGCAGAAGGCTCTAGGGCTAAAACAACATTTCAGTAAAGATGTGCAGTGCTTGTGTCTATACACTGCATGTCCTAGTACACATACGGGCAAGCCACTAGTCATTCTGACAACGAACCTCACTCACCCTGCAAATGATTTTGATCACAGAAAACAATCACACCCAGAGACAGCCAAAGCTCACCAGCTCAAATACCACACTAATTTGCTGCTCTTCGTCAGTTTCCTGTTCTATGTGTGTTGTTTGCATGTGCTTTCACACTACTTCTTTTAACCCTCAAACATCTAAGTTGGATACTCAAGTAAGTTATTGTGTTGATTGAGTCTGTAATTAAGCTGTCTTTTCTAAATACAAGTTATCCTGATGTGGCAGGCATCCTTGGATGTTTCTAACCTGACTCCGCCAGATGGATTTGCTCCGCATATCCATCTGGGAACTTTTCATTGAAGAACTTTTGGGAAGGGGCGGACATACTGGTTAGCTGATTGGATAAACCATCTGTCTATCACCACTTTTGTTGGTTATCGACGGGCCAAATCAACCAATTAGATGAACAAAGTATTCTTCTAATGCCGTTTAACATACAATTAAGTTAGGTAACGTGACAAACGTTAAGATGTTTTAACTTACCATTTGTGAACCTAATCAACGACAATTCCCATCAAGTTTTCACGGTAGGCCCTACACTTCTGAAGATAGTATATTCCTCCATTATGAACTGGAATCAGCCGTGGAGGATGTCTGTGTCGTTCATTCCTCCCAGCTGCATGGCTGAGACTCATAGCTTCACAGTTTACCCAGGAATACTTTCTAATTTGAATAAAACTTGCGCGATAGCTATGCTCATCTCTGTGGATGCCGTCATGTTGTTCGTTGCGTCACACCTCAACCCGCCTCAAAGCCAACGCTGATTGGACGTTCGTTTGGTGAACTGCTCCAAATTTTCTTTAACGGAAAGTATCCTGACTGATCTGCGAGTGAAACCCTGAAGCTCGCGAGATCAGGATGGTCTCACGAGGCTAGGATGTTTCGGGAAAGCAGTCAAAATTTGTATAAATCCTTTGAATTAATTTATTTCACATATTGCACTGTATATTTTACAAACAAATGCCTTTTTACCCAAGTTAATAAAAAGAATCTCATAGCCAACCATGTCTTCACTGCAAAATCCATGTTTAATTGTATCAAATATCTTCACATTTCAGAAATGAACAAAGCATCAATTTTGTAAGAGTGTGAGAGAAGCATGTTAAAAGTCATTGTGTAGTTTACAGGTATTGGCTTTGATGTTGGGTCTCTTCCTTCTGGACCACTCATAGTGAACAGGTACACACCTTTTTGACATTTTTTTACCTGGCCTATTTTTGTTCCTCATGTCAATTGCATCACAAGCAACAATAACGTAACAAGGGGAACATTGTACAGTAATCTCCCACTTTTTACGATGCTTTCTATTTCTACTTTTTACAACATCACAAACTGTAAATTTCTCTCTACTGATGCAAAGATTTCTCTCATAAGCTATACTTTCTCCATTACAGATATTTTTAACATCAAAAGCATCTTTCATCAGGAAGAAAGACTGCCTTCGAACTCTTCCCCACAGGTCCTTCCTCTTCAGATAATTCTCCCATGCTCTTGTGTTTCTTGTGTTGAAGTCCTCATTGAGGATATACCTGTTCTTAAACTCTCTGAACATCTCGAAGCCGTTGTTATTTAGGCTGCAGGGGTTGTTGTTGTAATGTGGTGACCCGAAAGGGAAAACTGAATGGTTGCCAGGGTGATGACCAGCAGTCTTGCTCTGAGTGATTGATTTCCAGAAGGGAGGTGAGTAGAACGACAGCTACAGCTTTCATGCTTCAGGCTTTGATGGGGGAAAAAGAGATAAAGAAAGATAGAAAGACACAAAGTAAGATACAGTCATTTAAATATCGACAGAGGTACACATAAAGAGTTGTAAGCTTTTTATCATTCAGGAAGCTGTTACAGTAATTTAATTGAAACTAGTGAATGACAGCTATTTTAAATGAGTCTCTAACAAAAATGTAGCCTAGTCCACAGTATATTATAGACCTGCTCATCTTACCCCAATCAACTCCCTGAGTCCTTCTCCTCAAGCAGATATCTTAACTGTCTGTTGTTTTTAACACATAGCAGAATTTTATCAGACAGTTTAATTTCACACTCACCAGCCAATAGCTGGTTTAACCTAACACTATCAGCAGATGCTGACTGTGCATACTATACTATCGACTGCACAGTTTAAGTTTCCTCTTTCTGCAATATTCTGTTTGTTGACTGTTTGTTTACACTGACAAAAAGAGGGGGAACATGTTGCTTAGTTTAAAATGTAGAAAAATTAATGAAATGGCTGATAAAAAATATTTGCCAATGTCTGTTATTTTGTGATGCATACATACCTATTTCCCAGTCTAACTCTTTAATAACATTGAGGGTTAATAAGGAAGAAATAATCAAACGCTGAACGACATACTACAATTCCACAATTTCTCTGCCATCTCTCTCTCTCACACACAAACACACAACACAAACACATTTCCAACTTGAAAGATTTTTACAGAGAGTGGACACACACCCATCTAAATGCATGTCTGCACTTTACTGTATGTGGACAACATACAGTAGTCTCTTCAACTAAATGACTAAATGTAAAAGCAAGCATGAGGCCTCACATGAACTCTGATACATGAAGATAAGATATGAATATCAAGAGCCAGCAGTGTAGTCACACAGACATCTCAGTTCCCCTATAGCGCTCCCCCTGAAAATGCCAGCAGTCACACATTCTAACCACAACTCTTCTCTGATATACACACATCATATGCTCTTTTTGACTGCAGGGAGCAAATATTAAAACTATTTCTATTGCCTGTTTGTGATTCTAGGATCTAACCACTTTTATTTATTCATTTAATTTTCACTGTCAATTATTCTGTTAGGTGTCCCATCATATGTTTAGGGAACACATCTAATCACAATTTCTATAAATGCATGTTTAAGTTCTTCCAGAAACCTTGTTGCATTCAATATGTACTGTATCAGAGCCTTACACCAAGTAAAACATAGCTCACAACAAACCACAAAAGTATTCTGAAATAACTTTTATTATGACATCTGACAATTGTAGCACAACAATGAAGGCCACATAAGGGTGTACAGGATAGAGAGAAGCACATATAAAAGTAATCATTGGGTTATTGGCAAAGGATTTAGATCTTTCTGGGGTTTCTGACTGCAGGGACACTCATTTAGACCAGGACACATACCCAGGAAGATGCAAGTATGCTCTGTACTGTATACGATCTTTGGATAAAACCATCAAAACACCACACATGACTACTGTTTAAAGCAATAATGAGATTTCACAAAAACTGCAAAAGGGTTAGACATGCAGATCAACAGCCACCTATTAGTAAGAAGATCACACTGACATCTCAGTTCTCCACACTGCAATCAACTTGAGAATGACTGTCTCCTCGCTTGCCAATACCATCTTTGACCAGCAGGTGTCAGTAAAGAAATGCAGTGCTTGTGTCTACACACAAGCATACAAATCCAATACATAGCACTCAGACCACAAAATCTATGCCAAAATGAAACACTGTGAACTGATCAAACCTTAACAATCCTTTCTAAAAAATACAATTCTTGCAACACACATGCACCATTTGAATTACATTTTCAAATCAGCAGCAACACGCTGTTGTGCTTTCTACAAAACACTGCAAGCTTTACAGTTTTTTTCAACCACTTGCACACTTAAATTTCCCTTGTCACACAGTTTTCAAAAACTATAACCCCACACTAAATCTGTAAAGCCATACACTAATTCAGTCAGTGTTAGTTTTCAATTTCCTAAAACATGTTTGGGGGACGAGGAGTGAGGAGGAGTGAGCATGCGAGGTGGAGAGGAGGAGTGAGCATGTGAGGTGGAGGAGGAGGAGGAGTGAGCATGCGAGGTGGAGAGGAGGAGTGAGCATGCGAGGTGGAGAGGAGGAGGAGTGAGCATGCGAGGTGGAGAGGAGTGAGCATGCGAGGTGGAGGAGGAGGAGGAGTGAGCATGCGAGGTGGAGAGGAGGAGTGAGCATGCGAGGTGGAGGAGGAGGAGGAGTGAGCATGCGAGGTGGAGAGGAGGAGTGAGCATGCGAGGTGGAGGAGGAGGAGGAGTGAGCATGCGAGGTGGAGGAGGAGTGAGCATGCGAGGTGGAGGAGGAGGAGGAGTGAGCATGCGAGGTGGAGGAGGAGGAGGAGTGAGCATGCGAAGTGGAGGAGGAGGAGGAGTGAGCATGCGAGGTGGGGGCGAGGAGGAGTGAGCATGTGAGGTGGAGGAGGAGGAGGAGGAGGAAAAAACTAAAATATTGCAAAGAGTAAAGCAAAGTAGTAATTTCTGATGAATTTTGAGCTACTATGATAGAACATGTTTCCGTTCATCAAAAGACAATGACAGAAAAATTTGACATTTATTTTGAGATTAAAAATGTACTTCTCTCTTTGTCTTAAGTAAGCCATTTATTTATGTCACGGTAATAAAGGTATTGTTGGATTCTCTGGTTGTTGCGTTGTGTTTTAGTTCTAATGTCAGTTCATCAAAAGACAATGACAGAAAAATTTGACATTTATTTTGAGATTAAAAATGTACTTCTCTCTTTGTCTTAAGTAAGCCATTTATTTATGTCACGGTAATAAAGGTATTGTTGGATTCTCTGGTTGTTGCGTTGTGTTTTAGTTCTAATGTCAGTATAGAAGATGGTCAATAAAGCTTGACGGCGGGATCAGGATCGGCGATTAGATGATGATTTATTGTAGATGGTACAACAATGAATAACAGAACACAGGCTAAGTCTCAAACAGTAAAACTGTGCAGAGTCTAACAGTTGTGGTTGTTATTAGAAGCGGCTGCTGAGCCTTCCGACAGAAGATGCTCCTCGGGTCGCTTCCTCGATCCGTCTCCGTGTCAAAACCTAAGACAAAGCCTGTTATACTAAAACATACAAACGTCAATCATGCCAACGTGGCAGGTGCCAACCAGTGTACAAAACCCGGCCCTGGCCAGATGGAGATACTAGCCCGAATAGGCAGACATGCTGTCTCCCTCGGCCCATGTTATCACTGATGTTCCTCGGATGTTCCAAAACATTGGCCTGTATGACCTTCCTGCTGGTACACAGACCTAAGGCACAGTTATGTACAATAATATGGACCTCTCCCTGTTGTATACTACACACAGAAGTAACATATGAACACATCAGAATACAGTGAGAATACCCCAGAATTCTACAGTATTCAAACATTTTTTAATTCATTTCAGAACGGTATCTCATGCAAGAGAAATTCTATACATTTCCTTGACTGCTAAATTAACTCCTTTAAAGCATTTCATAGCAATTGTTTTGGTGTGAAATAGCATCCTACACATGTGACCATCACAGTACTTGTATCATTCCTAAACACCTGTCTCATAATGCACAGGATATCCCTCTACACAGGCAAGTACAATGCGTTTGGTAGCTGACTTTCCATCATACTGGCAACTACGCAAATGCTTGCCCTCACTGCTTGATATGCAGTTGACAACTTGGAATGGTTTATTACTAATCCTCAGATCGGCCCTTCCTTGGTATGGAGTCCCTGCGTCCTTACAAACAGGAAGGATATGATTGGTGGTTGCTACAATGAAAGTGTTTGCGTCTTTGCATTCACTGCCACCAGTTTTGGCGATGCGTCTCTTGTTAATCACAGTGTCACACTTGCCAGCTGTAATTTTTGAATTAACATGCTGGTTGATGAATTTTTTGTAGCGCGCCAGAGTTTCTGGTGTTGGTCTCGGAAGGACAGGTTTGCGTTTGTGGGATTTCCGCTTGCCTTCGACAGAGAGGGTGGCACAAAACAGGAACACCAGGACAGATAACATGCAGAGCCTGAGGAACATCTTCATCATGAATCCTTTGGAAGACCTAAATAAAATAGGCAAATACATAGTATATAACTACAGTATAGAATGCAGGTCATATGAACAGTAGAAAATAGTAACAAAAATGTGACAAAAGTGGAGTGAAAAGAAACGTCGTGGGTAAAAAATGCCTGTGCTTCTGGTATAAATGGCCGATCAAATGTTTCTGTGAGCTGTGATGTGTCCTTTGCTTTGCATTTGTCTTCAACTAGACTTGAGCTTTTGCCTGTGCTTCAAATTACAGCCCAGGCCCCATTAGTGGAAAATTCTAACTTATTAGTTCAGTCTCAGTCTAGACCTGTGAAATGTTACCTTTAACGTCTTTGGTGTCTGGTGGCGATGGAGTCGAAGTGCTCTTGTCGAGACAGCTCTCTCTCTGAAGGAAGCCCAAAGTAGTTTGAAGTCAGTAATGTCATGATATATATACAAAATGTGTCGTCATCTGATGTATGTCATAATACCTTCTCTGAAATTCTATCTCTAATCTGACTGTACTTGCAGAGTCCACGCACAACTTATCAGTAGATTTTCTGGATAATTCTGTATTGCAGGTCAGGCTGTAGACTGTACGGAATGTAACAAAAATGTTGTCATGACTGCACAGTACTTATGTTTATGCTTACATTTATACTAAGCCATGCACAACGTCACCCTTTGTTTTAAGGGCTTAAATATTAAAGTTTTTATTAAGAACAAAATTATTCATACCCCTGGCAAATATTGATTCAATGTTAATTTTCTCTTTATCGATATGCTTGTTCTGACTGAAAATGACACTACCACATGTCAAATGGTTGTAAGACAATGTGGTAGAAACATGGAATCAAAAAAAGAAGCATTTTCATCTTTTTTAATATTTTTATGACAAATGGCGTGTCCAAAATTATAATTTTATACCCTTTTTAAATAATCAATGGAAACATCTTTATTTGCATTCACTGCTCTTAAAATGGTTCTTATAATACCTACCAAGCCTTTCCATGTCTCCACAATGATTCTAGACTACACCTTTTTAACAGCAATCTGGGTTTTAAGTCAAGAGCGATTATTTGCCATTCCTCTGGCCTTGTGCTCACTTTTTTGACGGATTTAGGTCTGGACTATGGCTGGGCCACTCTAAAATGTTGATATTGTTCTCAGTTAACCATTTCTTGCCTTGTTTGGCTGTATGTTTTGGATCATTGTGTGGTTTAATGGTCCAATGGTACAATCGTCGTCTAATTGGGCCACACATAATGTGACAGGAGGCTCATTCCGTGACAAATGGCTATGGGTGATTGTCTTTTTCCAAGGTTGCGATGGACATTTGTTTACTTCACGTAAGCCTAACGTGTGGCCCAATTAGATGACGATTGTTTTTGAATTAGTAGATGTTCCTGTATCCAGCAACAGTAAAACCATCCACCAAAGCCACTGCGCATGTGAAATAATGGCTCATAAAAATGACTCATGAAAATTCTGCTTTCAGTGGTTCTAATAACCCCCTAGTAGACCCTCTTAATTTCAATGCTTCATATTCAACGTTTGTCTGTGAAACTAGGGAACCCATGCTACAGTATATGGAAATATAAGGCTTATGTTCATATCTTTATCAGAATAATCAGGGTAGCCATTGCGATTTCAGTAATTTACAGCCTTGTCTTGTTTGATTTCCGAGGGTCTCCAAGGGGGGCCCCAGAACTCAGTAACAAAAAATAGCTGGAGGGTTTTAATCGTATGGCTGTTCATAGTTCCACATACCTATCACACATACAAAGTATGAGCCTATTTGGCCAACCTCCATCTTCCGACCTCTGCCTGGTTTTCTCATGCAATAAACTCTTAAATTACACTCATTTTAGGCAAGTAATCTCAAATGTCAAAATTAACATAATCAACAAAAGACAAAAACTGAGTACCGGTAATACTAATTAAACATTTTAAGTAAGAATAGCTATCAGATTTTGTCGTCCCCCAATATTCAGATATAATCAAAATGATCATAACACACTATACTACAGGACACCAACAAGCACTACACTGTAAAACATAACAGTTATCCCTAGAATGTTTAGTAAGTACTGTATAACTGTAAGGCCTGACTCGCTGCAGCATTCTGAACAGCAACAGACACGCCCACTCCAGTCTTGCACGGCCTCCCCAGAGTTTTGACACCTGTGACTGATATCCAATTAGTAGACTTGCCCTATAATCAATCAATCACCGAATTGCGGATCTACATGATCGCTCAGTACTTTGGACTGTGCTTCCATCATCTCCAGACTGCAGTCTAGCAGGCCTAGCTTCTAACGTTAACGTTATCTCCAGACTGCCAGTGAATTCACCGGGTTGGTCAGTTGCTAAAGATCTTTGTTGGCATTGCATCGGTTGTGAAGACACAGCTCTGTGCGCAGTTTTCACAGATCATCATTGCCCTTGGACATTTTCAGCTGGTTTGGAAATTGGACTAATTTTAACATCACTTTTTCCCCTTTTAAAATATATTTTCTTTTTATTTGTTTATTTGTTTTGTTGTCTGTCTTGTATGTCTTGGTGTCACGGGTACGCTGGCGACTACGCCGCTCCGTCCGGCATTTTTTGTTTGTGTTATTTTTTAAATGTATTTGTCTTGTCTTGATGTCATGGGTACGCTGGCGACTACGCCGCTCCATCCGGCATCTTGTGTCTTGTTTTTATGTGTCTTGTTTGTCGAGCGCTTTGGATTGCACTATGTGCATGTTAAATGCGCTTTAAAAATAAATCTGACTTGACTTGACTTGACTTGACTTGACTTGACTATAAAAGGACTTTGTATCTGTTGCCTCGATGTGAGGTATTGTTTGTATTAACTCTACTAAGCCGTGTTTGCAGTATTTCATTGAGAGTTACCTGTTTAGCCTTTTTCCAGTTTAGACCTTGCCCGTCTGTTTTGACCAAGCTTTTTGGATTACGTTTTGGATAGTTCGCCCTGTCTTTGGATTTCCCTGTGTACTGACCTTGGCTTGCTGTCGGCTACTCTTTGGATTGTGGACTTGTACCTTCGCTAAGTAAACAGAACCAAACTGCACTTGAGTCTGAAACTTTAATTATCATCACAGAATACCTCACCTAAGAAATGACAGACTCAGCAGGAACTCCGGCGCAAGCATCAAATGCTGACCGAATGTTACAGGAGCTTGTGAATCTGATGCGGGCTAATCTCCAACCACCTGGACCTCCTTCACCTGTAAGTCCAAGCCATCCATCACCCGCAGTAATTGCCTTGCCTGAGAAATATGACGGGAATCCTAATAAATGCAAGGGTTTTTTGATGCAATGTTCTCTGTATCTCACCCATTATCGGGACCGATTCCCTTCAGAATCCGACAAGATTCATTTTGTAATTTCGCTTTTTTCTGGGAAAGCACTTGAGTGGGCCACTGCATTGTGGCACCAGGATCATGACGCTTTGAGATCCGAAAGTGGGTTTCATGCCCTCATCAAGGAGGTATTTGATCACCCCGCAGCTGGCAGAGACATTGGCAATTTATTATGTGAGCTTCGTCAGGGAGGACGTTCCGCCGCGGATTATGCTGTAGAGTTCAGGACGCTGGCTGCAAGCAGCGGATGGGATGAAGTAGCATTACTGACCATATATCGTCGGGGGTTAAATCCAGAGTTGCAAGCAGTCGTGCTGATGTGCGTAATCTGGATCGCTACATACGTATGTCCATCTCCATTGACAATTTGCTGCGCGAACGAAGGCCTGTTGGAGCATCTGTATTTTCTGCTCTGTCCACTACTGAACCTGAACCTCTCCCTCTTCCGGAGCCGATGCAACTGGGCCGAACACCGTTATCCCGGGAGGAGCGACAACGACGCTTACAGCAGAGGTTATGTTTGTACTGTGGAGAGGCAGGACATCAACTTCGAAACTGCCCTACACGTCCCAAGAACCCCTCAGCTGTCAGCACAGGGGTAAGAGTGACTGTTTAGCATAATGTTTTGCATCAGCAGTTAACTCTACCTAACTGTTTTACCTCAACAATGTTGTGTCTCTTCCAGCGTTAATTGATTCAGGGGCAGCTGGTAATTTCATCGATGCCACACTGGCTGCTAATTTAAGAATTCCGTTGCAGTGTGTCAACCCACCGCTTACGGTAAATGCGCTGGATGGACGGCCTATGGGCACTGGACAAGTCACGCACCAGACTGTACCTCTGACGTTGCAGGTTGGTGCTTTTCACCAAGAACAACTGCAACTCCTGGTTATTAATTCTCCCCATGACCAGTTAGTGCTGGGGTATCCCTGGCTACAGCTCCATGACCCTGTTATATCTTGAAGGAATGGTGAATTAAAATCATGGAGTCCACTATGTTTTGCCTCTTGTCTCGTTATTCCCAGCTGATCTACATCTATTGAAAGTAGTATTGAGGCTGTGCCTATCGCTGCAACGGTACCATCTGAGTATCACACTTTCTCTGATGTTTTTTCTAAATCTAGAGCAACTGAATTACCACCTCATAGGCTATGGGATTGTGCCATCAATTTGTTACCTGGGGCTCCACTACCTCGTAGCCGTGAATACCCTTTGTCTCTTCCAGAAACTGAGGCCATGGAAAAGTATGTGGATGAGGCCTTGAGCCAAGGTTTCATCAGACCGTCTACTTCTCCTGCCGCATCCGGATTCTTCTTTGTTAAGAAGAAAGATGGAGGCCTCCGTCCTTGTATCGACTACAGGGCACTCAACAACAGCACAGTAAAATTCCGCTATCCTCTGCCTTTGATCCCTGCTGCTTTAGAACAAATGTGCAAGGCCACAATTTTTTCTAAACTCGATCTTTGCAGTGCTTACAATCTGATCAGAATTCGTGAGGGCGATGAATGGAAAACGGCTTTTGTTACCACCAGGGGGCACTATGAATACACATTAATGCCCTATGGGCTTACTAACGCTCCCGCCGTTTTTCAGTCCTTCATGAATGACATTTTTAGAGATTTTTTGGGACAGTTTTTGGTCGTGTTTATTGATGATTTGTTGATTTATTCCTCTGATCTAGTAGAGCACGTTCAACATGTCCAAAAGGTTCTTCAGCGCCTCAGAGAGCATCAACTATTTGCGAAGGCCAAGAAATGTGAGTTTCACCAGAGGACCATTGCTTTTCTTGGGTATATCCTTGGACCAGAAGGGGTGATGATGGATGACCACAAGGTGGCGGCGGTACAGACGTGGTCTGTACCAAGAACGGTGAGGGATCTCCAGAGCTTTTTTGGATTTGCCAATTTTTATAGGCGGTTCATTAGGGGTTTCAGCTCGGTATCAGCCCCTCTCACGGCTCTCGTCAGGAAAGGAAAGGGGGTTTTGAGGTGGAATGAGGAGGCTCAGAAGGCATTTGACAAATTAAAAACACTGTTTTGTTCAGCTCCCATACTGAAACAACCTGATCCCTCACTCCCATTTACAGTTGAGGTGGATGCTTCTGAGGTTGGGGTAGGTGCTATCCTATCTCAAAGGCATGGCAATCCTGGAAAGCTGTTTCCGTGTGCTTACTTTTCCCATAAGTTGTCTCCCACAGAAAGGAACTATGATGTCGGTGATTGGGAACTACTTGCAGTGAAATTGGCTCTGGAGGAGTGGCGACACTGGCTGGAGGGGGCAGTGCACCCTTTCGTGGTGTTGACTGATCATCGGAACCTGAAATACATCCGTGAGGCTAAGAGACTCAACTCCAGACAAGCAAGATGGGATTTGTTTTTTACCCGGTTTGATTTTTCTATTACCTTTCGCCCAGGTTCAAAGAATGGGAAGGCGGACGCCCTGTCCAGGCAGTTCAGTCCACCTGAACGCTCAACCCCAGAGCGGATCGTAAAACCATCATGCATTGTGGCTCCTGTGCGATGGGAGATCGAGGACCAAATACGAGAGGCTCTTCAAAGGGAGCCAGCACCACCCGAGACCCTGACTCAAAAATTTGTGCCCGCTACTATGAGACCGCAATTAATACAATGGGTACACTCCTCCCTCAGCTCAGGTCATCCAGGAATCACCCGGACAACTGAGCTGATTTCACGACGATACTGGTGGCGTTCTCTAAAGGATGATGTCCGGGACTATATATTGTCCTGTCCTGTCTGTGCTCAATCTAAAGCTTCACGAGACCTCCCTAAAGGTATGTTGGAGCCTCTCCCAGTACCACAGCGTCCTTGGTCTCATATCGGTGTGGACTTTGTAACTGACCTCCCTCTGTCCAATGGTTTTACCACCGTTCTTGTGATTGTTGATCGCTTCTCTAAAATGTGCCGGTTAATCCCTTTGCCTGGGTTTACCCAGCGTCATGGAAATGGCGGAGTGTCTGTTTAATCATGTTTTAAGGTTTTTTGGGATTCCGGAGGATATTGTCTCCATCGGGGGCCCCCAATTTACTTCCCGAGTATGGAGGGCTTTTTGCCAGCGTCTACAAATCTCCGTCAGTTTGTCGTGTGGTTACCACCACAATCTAATGGTCAGACGGAAAGACTGAATCAGGAACTGGGGAGGTATCTAAGAAGACAATCAGAAGGAATGGTGGCGCTATCTGGGATGGGCTGAGTATGCTCAAAATTCATTGTGTCATACATCTCTACGTTTAACACCATTTCAGTGCGTCTTAGGATACCAGCCACCACTGTTTCCTTGGGAGGTGTCTTCTTCTGATGTTCCGATAGTAGGGGACTGGTTCAATCGCTGTGGGAGAGTCTGGGAGTCTGCGCATGTACATCTTCAGAGAGCAATCCGGTCCCAGAAGCGGTTTGCAGACAGAAGACGTCGCCCTCATCAGGAGTTCCGGGCTGGACAACGAGTGTGGTTGTCCATACGAGATATCAGACTCCGTCTCCCCTGTCACAAGCTAAGTCCCAGATATATTGGCCCTTTTAAAATCATTAAACGTCTACAGCTCCCAAAGAGATATAGGATATCTCCAACCTTCCATGTCTCTCTCCTCAAGCCTGTCCATTACAGTCCCATGAATCCACCGGCAGTGACCCCTGTGAACGCTCCAGCACCTTTGGACATAGGTGGTGAACCGGCGTATGCTGTGAAGACCCTTCTGGATTCTCGGCGGCGGAGGGGCCGTTTACAGTACCTTGTGGACTGGGAGGGGTATGGCCCGGAGGAGCAGTCCTGGATTCCGGCACGGGACGTTCTGTGCCCATCTCTCATTGAAGAGTTCCATCGCACCCATCCAGATTGCCCCGCACCTCGTCAACGTGGTCGTCCGTCAACTAGAGGGTCGTCTGGAGCCGCCCGTAGAGGGGGGATACTGTAAGGCCTGACTCGCTGCAGCATTCTGGACAGCAACAGACACGCCCACTCCAGTCTTGCACTGCCTCCCCAGAGTTTTGACACCTGTGACTGATATCCAATTAGTAGACTTGACTATAAAAGGACTTTGTATCTGTTGCTTCGATGTGAGGTATTGTTTGTATTAACTCTACTAAGCCGTGTTTGCAGTATTTCATTGAGAGTTACCTGTTTAGCCTTTTTCCAGTTTAGACCTTGCCCGTCTGTTTTGACCAAGCTTTTTGGATTACGTTTTGGATAGTTCCGCCCTGTCTTTGGATTTCCCTGTGTACTGACCTTGGCTTGCTGTCGGCTACTCTTTGGATTGTGGACTTGTACCTTCGCTAAGTAAACAGAACCAAACTGTACTTGAGTCTGAGACTTTAATTATCATCACAATAACAAGTAAGTGTATACAATAGCCTTATCATGTGCCTAAAATCACTAATGTTGATATTATATTCATTTGGGCATTGTTCCAGAATTTTGGTTAAGTCATAACACAAAGGACATTTAGATCATCTTCTTTTAATTGTACCCAAAGTGCTCCACAAGCAAAGTGGAGAAGCTGCTTTTATCCATTATGCCCCAAAGCTATGGAACACCCTGCCTCTGTATATCTAACAGGCGAGTTCAGTGAATATCTTTAAAAAAGACCTGAAAACATACCTGTACAAGTGAGCTTTTAGTTAACTCATCTGATCAGTGTAAGTTTATTTTCCTTTTTCAAATTTATGTTAATTGAATTCGTATATGTTATTTCATTGTTATATTATTATGTCTTATTTGCATTTTCATTTATGTTGATATTGTACAGCACTTTGTAACTTTGTTTTGAAAAGTGCTATATAAATAAAGATTATTATTATTATCTTGTAGACTATTCTTAGGATTATTCTACATTCGACTGTTGCTTGCCATAGTGTTGCAGCCAGCCAGAAGCAGATGGGCTCCCCCTATTAAGTCCAGTTCTGCTCAAGGTTTCTTCCTGGAATATGAGTGTTTTTCCTTGCCACTGTTGCCATATGACGTGCTTGTAGGGAGTTAAGGGTTAAGTCTGCCAGTCTTCCGGTCGTTGTGTTCCACGTCTGTACATAAAGTCATATAATCACAACACATACTAAGAACATACTAAAGCTAGTTACTAAAGCAAATCCACATAAATGGGGCCTAAGCATTTGTTAGCAAAGCCTATATATATATGTGTTTGTGTGTGTGTGTGTGTGTGTGTGTATATATATATATATCACTAAGTATTTCTGATATATTGCTGATTGGATCATAAATGGCCACAACAACGAAGAGGAATGACTGATTCTTCTTTATTATTGTGTTACATGTTCCAAATGTAAAACACTTTGAGCTGCATTCTGTGCATGAAAGGTGCTATACAAATAAAGCTTATTATAGCAATGACTGAGGCATGCAACAACCTGTCTGTTTTGTGTAGGACAAAAATCATCTAAAGTCTTAACACAGGGTTCTCAATTCTCACACAATGTTCGTTAGACACTCAATTCAACTAGTTCACACGCTCACACACACCCCACACCTTGCATTTCTCACGCAGAAAATGACTAGGGATATCAAGGTTTCCCAGGGCCGCAATTACCACATACATTGTGGTAATATTCAGATATGATCAAAATGACACAATACACGAGCCCAACAAGCTCCACACTGTAAAACATAATAGTTATCCTTATAATATTTAGTAAGTATAACTCTTACTAGTATAACATTGTGTCTTTTATTGAGATTACTTGCCTGAAATAATATCATTTAATTTTGAGGTGACATGCAGAGGAGTATAAGGCACATTCTCCATCCAATGGTTCAGTGACAAGACTTTAGTAAATAAAGCAATTCATAGCCTAATGAATAAAATATGTATGTCATACATTTTTGTAAATTGCTAAGCCATAGAATATCCCACCATCATGAATCTAATATTGCCAAATTCCAAACAATCCCACCTAAATGGCATGCTTCCTGGTGACATTAATGCAAAAACACAAATTGGGCAAATTATTCTTCCTTAATACGCACATATTATCAGATTATACTTTCCAGGGTAGGAAAGACTGACAGACAACAAAAGCATAGACAATTCATCCAATTCATCCTTGATGTAATTCGCTGTTAGTCTTCACTTATCTATCTTTCCACATCCCTGGCAGATACACAAGTACACATCCAAAAGTGTGCATGTAATGTAAATGGCAGATATGGCATCTAATGGCAGTTTTCACTATGACCTACTCGAAGTGACATGAAGTGGCAATATATTTTGTATATGTTTTGTATATCTTGAGAACTAACCTGCGTTTGTTTTATGAAATTGTGTGCTCTGTTTAAACTATGCTCTGATTTTACTAGATTGTGCACATAATTTAGTATATTGTGCACTCCTTTTGCTACATAGTGTGCAAGTTTGACTAAATCATGCACTCCTTTTAGTAAATGGTGCACTCATTTAAAAAAAATATAGTGTACTTACTTTACTAAATTGTGCACTCGTTGTACAACAATTACAATGAGAGCACAATTTAGCAAACAAGCCCAAAAGTCAGTCACTCCAATGTCACTCCCAGCTGAGCTCAAAACTTGAGAACCCCGTCTAAAGTTCTTGGTATCTTAGATTGGAAAGAGAAGAACAATGTTGACTTTTTAAAAATGTACAACGAATATAAATAAACTGAAATGTATTTCCAACAGCAAGCTACCTAATTTTTCAACATCGGGCATACGGGTTATGCATGTGTATTAATGCACGTCTAAAACACCAACATGCTTTGTGCTTCGTTTGTGCATCGTGACATCGCAATGAATTCCCGGGTCTGTGTACCAAGTTTGGTTTTGATACGTGAAAGTGTGGCTGAGGTATGACCTCATATGACCTTTGCTCAGCTGCAGTATACCAACAGGAGCAGCTTATAGTAGATGTTCATTATTTATTAATTTAAGAAATAAGGTTGGATCAGTATTGTTAGACATTTTAGAAATTAAGATTATTTGTTCTTGATCTCAAAATATACCATATTTTACCAGCAGGTGTCAGTAAAGAGATGCAGTGCTTGTGTCTATACACTGCCTGTCTTAGCCAACATAAATGGGACTGTTGATAGACAAGCCCCCCATGCTCTTGTGTTTCTTGTGTTGAAGTCCTCATTGAGGATATGCCTGTTCTTAAACTCTCTGAACATCTCGAATCCGTTGTTATTTAGGCTGCAGGGGTTGTTGTTGTAATGTGGTGACCCGAAAGGGAAAACTGAATGGTTGCCAGGGTGATGACCAGCAGTCTTGCTCTGAGTGATTGATTTCCAGAAGGGAGGTGAGTAGAACGAGAGCTACAGCTTTCATGATTCAGGCTTTGATGGGGGAAAAAGAGATAAAGAAAGATAGAAAGACACAAAGTAAGATACAGGGCCCTATCATGACATCGTCACTTGTCAAAAGTCTATTCAAATTTAGTAGGATGTCCAGTTCACATTGGGAGGGGTTTCATTCTCAAAAGTGGAGCGCATGGCGTAACAAGGTGTTCCTAGGTCTTTTAATCAGTCATATGGGTGTGTTTGGGGCGTAACATCATTTTAAACCAATGAGAATGACATCTGTCATTCTCTTTAACGGCGCAACGCGCGCTATGTCAAATAAATGCATCGGTATTTTGGCATTCAACGGCGCATTTGAAGGAGGCTGCTTGCGAGACCGTATGGAATAGTCATTCTTAAACCATGCTTTACTAAAACCTAGCATAGCCTTCACGCATTTGCACTCGTCTATTATTTGAACTCATTGGCAAAGTGAAACTAACTTCACCAAGGAGTCAGTCAACGACAAGACAGTTATATGCAGTTACTTTCACTATTGACTGACAATAGGTTACCATCGAAAACATAGGCTGGAAAAAGCAACACTTACCCTAATGTTGCTCAAATGACTGAATAAAACAACATTTATCCTGCAGAGGAGTTGCTTATATCTCGTGACAGTGCGTCTTCAGCTGTGCTCCATACGTGTCTCTCGCCTCTCCCCTATCACTTTTAACCGTCATTACCAATTTGCAAATGATGGTGAATAACTACTCATCATGAGATGTACAGTATTTCGTAATATCTTTATTCTAATTATGTTTACCATTGTAATCTTGCAATTTGTAATGCTTTGCATGGACGTGCGCTGGTGTGCGTTCATGAATGATAGAAGGATGGTGCGTGCACCTGCCAATATGACTGTTGACATGCGCTCTTAAAATAGCATATGAACAACTCGCCATTGACTTCTGACCAGGTTTAGGTGGTGTATGATAGCGATTTTTAGACAATGCGCCAGGTCCCTCCCTAGGTTGTTAATTGCCACACCCCTGGGCGCAATGCTTAAAAAAAAAAGGTGCAAAATAACGAATTCAACTTCGTGCCGGTGAATAACGAACTTTACGCCATGCGCTGGTGACCCAAAATACAGCCCACAGTCATTTAAATATCCACAGAGGTACACATGGGTTGTAAACTTTCAATCATTCAGGAATCTTTTCATTTCATTGAAACTAGCAAATGATAGTGTAACCCGCACGACGAGGGAAGGGCCTGTGCTTGTGCGGGAAAAGTCTAGTTCTAAGCTCTAGGTTCAAGAGGAGACTGGTTTAGGTTATTGCTAGACCACAGTTCAATGACTCAGACCCGGCGGCAGACACAAATTCACGGACGGGCATTACACCTTTCCAGGGGGGCCACGGGAACTTAAATTGATCACAGTAGTTTAAGCTTACACTTGACAAAACATTCTAATATGAAAATGTAGATGCAATTGTTGTAAAATGGTGCAGCTCCTTTAAGAGAGCCCCGTGCGCAGGGATGGAGAGAGAGAAAGCGAGAGGGGATATGTGTATGGCAAGCCGATTGAGCATTTATTCAGATATCTTGATATCAGGCATAATTGTCATGTACATGCAAGCCATTTCTGGCCACTAGTTAACTAGTGAGCCATTTCTGTGTGAACTAGTTAACTAGTGACAGCCAAAATGCTCACTAGTTAACTAGTAAGGCCCAAATTCTCTCTAGTTAACTAGTTCATATGTTTCATATCTTACTAGTTAACTAGTAATGCTCAGCATGTTCACTAGTTAACTAGTGGACACTGAAATGTGCACTAGTTAACTAGTTTAAAGACTTCTATATTTTACTAGTCAACTAGTAAGGTACAAAAATGTTTACTAGCTGACTACTGAATGTCAAATTCCCACTTGTTAACTTCTATGTAATTTGGCCAGCTATGGAAAGCCGATTGAGCATTTATTCTGATATCCTGATATTAGGCATAATTGTCATGTACATGTAAGCCATTTTTGTCAACTAGTTAACTAGTGAGCCATGTTTGTGTGAACTAGTTAACTAGTGAGGGCCAAAATATGCACACTAGTTAACTAGTGGGAGCCAAAAGGCTCACTAGTTAACTAGTGAACACATTTTAGGTTCACTAGTTAACTAGTGAGAGCCATAAATGTCTACTAGTTAACTAGTAAAGGCCAAAATGCATACCAGTCAGCTAGTTGAAGGCTTTTGGGTCTCACTAGTTAACTAGTGACAGCCAAAAATGTGCACATGTTTACTAGTGAAGGCAAAACACCTCACTAGTAGGTCAATGTCACTTGTTAACTAGTGAACCATAAATGGCTTACTAGCTAGTTAGGTGATTGCAGCAGGCTCACTAGTTAACTAGTTGATGCATCATTTGTCCAAACTAGTTAACTAGTGAGGTCATAAATGTATACTAGTAAACTAGTTCAAGACAAAATTCACACTAGTCAACTAGTGGCGCAGAATTCAAATTAGGAGGCGGAGAATTCTGGAAATTGAGGCTTTCTATTGGCTCCCTATGTCCAAATAGAACATGACAACCAATCACAGTGCTGAATTTCACGAAATCCCACCCACAACATTTGCATGTGGCACACAAGTTAACATGCTGGCCAAAGGAACTCTAGCTAGTAAACTAGTGGCTTCAGTGTGACACTTACATGTAAACTAGTGAAGGCAGAACTGCTCACTAGTTAACTAGTGAAGACACAAATGCCCACTAGTTAACTAGTGAGGTCTAAAAAGTGTCACTAGTTTACTAGTGTGCACCAAAACACCCACTAGTGAACTAGTCACGGCTATTTCCATTCGACTAGTTAACTAGTGAGGTGCAAAAAGTGTCACTAGTTTACTAGTGTGCCCCAAAATGCCCACTAGTTAACTAGTGAAGGCCATTGCAGCTCCACTAGTTAACTAGTGAGATGCCAAAAACGCTCACATGTTAACATGTAAAGGCCAAAATGCCCACTAGTGGCTATGGAAAGCCGTTCAAGACAAAACGTCTGTCAAAATAACGCCTCCACGTGTAGATTTTTTACTTCTTCAGGAGTAAAAAATAGACGTCTGAGCGTCAGACGTCAAATTTTTACGTGTGCCACGCGTAAAAACTTTGCGTCTGACGTCAGAGGTAAAAAAATGACGTCTGGGTGATTTGCTGCAATGCCAGAGCCTTTGTGCCAGAGTAGACACAGCATTGGCTGCTGGAAACAGGAAATGCAGCCGCTATAGTTGCAGCAGAAGAAACAAGATGCCAGAGCAATGTGCAGCATATTCCTGCTCAAATCGGCGGACCATCGCAAACAGGGCTCGGGGGATTACTTTTCACAAGTAAGATTTAACATTATCGTACTATTGGTTGTATTTTGTGAATGCAATATTACCAGAGAGTTGAAAAGGAGCAAGGATCTTTGTTATAGAGCATCACAGTCCCGCCCCTCCTCCGAGAGAGCTTAGTTTCCGGAAGTAGCTTTCCCATTCATTTTTCCCATTGACGTTCTGGAAAAATCCGTATTTAAAGAGTTTTAGAGCATGTCTTAGGATATCCAGCTACGGAGTAACTCATAAGCACACAACATATCATTTCGAGTTAAAAAACGAAGAGAAAGTCCAAAAAAAGTCAAAGGTACAAGACTGTGTACATATTTTCATTTCTGAGCGAAGGAACTACTCATCCCATAAACCACCGGGCCTCACTGAAAAATATATAAGCAGCACGAACCAGCGCGAAATTATTCATTTCCAACCGGCGACAGCAGCGAACCCTCTCCTCCAAACAATGATTTTTATATAGTTAATAGCAGTTATTTCAGGAGTAATCGTGTAAATAATAGTGTTTTGGTATTGAATGTTATATTTACCATTGTGTATTTTATATCGTGTGTGTGAAAGCGGTTAACGTTAACGTTAGCAACATTGTGCAGTGCTTCGTATCTGACTGCCATCCTGATGCATGGACCGGTGCATGGTCTGCTCTTGGACCACCATATTCAGTTTATTAACTTGAATTATTACACAAAATGTTCATTAAATGTACGAAGAAGTATTTCTAGGTTAATGATTGATATGGCTCATACAGTATGAAGGCTACAGTAGCCTAGCTAATGTTAACTAGCATTACCAACCTCCCTGCAAAACTCACCACACAACTTCGTAGGTTTTATAGGTCTTGTTCCTCATGCTGGCCCATACATAACCCACAAGCTGACCCTCGACACACAACAGTCAATAATGTGACCCGATTTAAAGTGGTTTTCACCCCTTTGGACACTCTTGATTTCGTCCTTGAAACTGAAATATTCACGGGCCGGGGGCATGGACGGTTTGCTAACCATTTTACTGCAGTGTATTCCAGGTGGTAGCATCCAGCTTTGCTATCAGCTAGCTAGCTAGTCCAAAGGTTTAAGTTCTTAATGGGGATATACAGGGCTTTTTATGCCTCGTCTAAGTTGATGTTTCATATAAACAACAATTAATGTTCATAGAAACATAGTTCATAGTCACTAAAACATAATATATTTCATACCTGTGTTGCAGCATGTAGGCTAATGTTAGCAGAATTATGACATTCTAATGTCTGAAAGGCTAATGATTAGCTAGCCTATCGGCTACCTGAAAGGTTAAGTGTTCAAACTAGCATTTACAGTGTTCTATTTGATGGTGAGACCTGTAACGCCTCCCTGAGGGGAGTGGGGTGAACAGTCTGTGGTTGGGGTGAGAACAGTCTTTGATGATGCTGCGCGCCTTACGCAAGCATCGCTTGCCCTGGATGGCCTTAATGGAGGGGAGTGAGGAACCGGTGATGCGTTGGGCATTTTTCACACCCTCTGCAGTGCTTTCCGGTCATGGGCAGAGCAGTTGCCATACCAAAAAGGTGATGAAGGTGGAGCTCATAAATCAAATATTCAGTCACATTGTAGCAGATGCCCTGCAGTACTGCAATGTAGAGCTGCAACTTCCTCAGTTCCAGGGGTGTGAGGAGACCGTTCAGCTCATTTGTGGTAGTCCTTGAGCAAGGCAGTTGTTCTGGGGAGATATAAAATAAATAAATGAATAAAAAGGGATTTGAGATGCATCTTATTTTTGTTAGGGTGAATTACATGTGAATAATACAGTGTTGGGCAAGCTACTTTTGAATTGTAGTGAGCGAAACTATCAGTTACTCTGCCATGAAAAACACTACACAAAACTACCTCCCCAGTCAAATGTAGCAAGCTTAGTAACACAAACACAGCAGTAGGCTAGTTCACTACATAGGAAGCTACTTTAAATTGTGCTAATTTCACATGACAAAAGTGTAGCTTGTTTGGCCAAGCTACTTCATATAAAGAAGTTAAGCTATTGAAAAGTTACTTTATTCAGGAAATAGTGAAGCTACCACCAACACACTTATTACTAGCTAAGCTACAAGTAGCAACTGCCCGATAATAGGCTACAGTCTGTGCAACTTGTCTAAAATTCGCCGGCCAATGTTATATTAGTAATATTTGATTCATTTCTACAATAGCATTCTTGTGTCAGTTGTAATGTAAGTCAGTGTTATGGAATATGACTCATCAAGTCTCAGTTCATAGCCGGGTGAACACCTGAACACCTAGCAAGTAGCCTAGCTAGCTGGCTACGATTTACATACAATAACAAAGATCCTTGCTCCTTTTCAACTCTCTGGTAATATTGCATTCACAAAATACAACCAATAGTACGATAATGTTAAATCTTACTTGTGAAAAGTAATCCCCCGAGCCCTGTTTGCGATGGTCCGCCGATTTGAGCAGGAATATGCTGCACATTGCTCTGGCATCTTGTTTCTTCTGCTGCAACTATAGCGGCTGCATTTCCTGTTTCCAGCAGCCAATGCTGTGTCTACTCTGGCACAAAGGCTCTGGCATTGCAGCAAATCACCCAGACGTCATTTTTTTACCTCTGACGTCAGACGCAAAGTTTTTATGCGTGGCACAAAGTTTTTATGCGTGGCACACTGACGCTCAGACGTCTATTTTTTACTCCTGAAGAAGTAAAAAATCTACACGTGGAGGCGTTATTTTGACAGACGTTTTGTCTTGAACGGCTTTCCATATGGGGCTTACTAGTTAACTAGTGGCATGCATATTTTGTTCACTAGTTAACTAGTTACACCTAA
This sequence comes from Alosa pseudoharengus, assembly GCF_046254945.1. Taxonomy (NCBI): domain Eukaryota; kingdom Metazoa; phylum Chordata; class Actinopteri; order Clupeiformes; family Clupeidae; genus Alosa; species Alosa pseudoharengus. The sequence continues at coordinate 18,301,396 of NW_027468640.1, forward strand.
AAACACAAACAAGCTGACCGTTTTTGTCCACTAGTTAACTAGTGGAACAATTTAAGTCTCACTAGTTTGCATGTGTGGCAGTAAAGCAGCTCACTAGTTAACTAGTGCACACAAGACACACACTAGTGGCTGTTTTTGGAGCTATCTAGTTTACTAGTAATGCAAAAGGTACTCTTACTAGTTAACTAGTGACACATTGGCCTTCACTAGTTAACTAGTTGACATGTTTGGCCTTACTAGTTTACTAGTAATGGAACAGGTCATGCTCACTAGTTAACTAGTGAGCATATCTGCATTATTGATGCCTTTCACTAGCTTATAGAGGGCATTTTGAGCCTTACATGTTAGCTAGTGAGGACAAAACACTGTCCATAATGAACTAGCAGGAGAAAAATGCCATTCACACTAGTAAACTAGTGGAATTTGAATAAATACACAAACGGCTTGCATTTTGTGCAACTAGTTAACTAGTGGGACGTAACATTGTCCCACTAGTTAACTAGTGCGCAATGTCGCACTTACATGCAAATGAAGAAGGCGGAACAAGGATTTTGATTGGTCCATTTAGGACTCAGAAACTTAGAAAACATGGCTGACGTCATCCAGGCTGTTCTAAGAGCAAACTTTTATAAACTAAGATCGTTTGGGCATAAAAATATGTTTTGATAACACGTCTAGTGACAAAGTTGTGGTGTATTGCTATAATCTTCGTTCAGTTAATGTCTACAATCTTTAGTTTTTCAGTTATTAGTCTGAAAATCGCGATAAAACTGGAGGCATTTGTATATGGTTGCCTAGCAACGAAACCTTTCAGTAACATGAACATTGATGATAGCATTGCTGATGTGGCAAGGCTAGCTCAAGTGGTTAAGCAGCAGGAGATCATGTGGGAGACCAGGGTTCAATTCCTTAGAAGTGCATGAATTTTTTTCTTGAGCTTTTAATTACTTTTGAAACCATGTGCAGTTAATGTGTGCAGTTAATGTGTACAATCTTTTGTTTTTCAGTTATTAATCAGAAAAGCGATCCCTTGCATGGGGTTTCCCTGTTATTATTAAAAACCATTTTGACAGAATATGAGATACTGCATACTGCAGGCTCTGCTTTACTATCTATACTGAAGTACCGTTGCAGAGCAGTGTGTCACTTTAGCCACTAGGGGCACCCATCAGGACCTGATCGCGAGGCTATGAACAGTACATTTACATATAGACTGGGTGGGATTCTTACATGATACCCAATAGGAGTCTTCTACCCACCCTCTCATTAGAATATGCATAATGATCGTTTCAGGCACTAGTTAACTAGTGAGCTGCTTCACTGCCACACATGCAAACTAGTAAGACTTAAATTGTTCCACTAGTTAACTAGTGGACAAAAACGGTCAGCTTGTTTGTGTTTTTAGGTGTAACTAGTTAACTAGTGAACAAAATATGCATGCCACTAGTTAATTAGTAAGCCCCACAACACCCTCACTAGTAAACTAGTGGGTATTTTGGCCTTTACATGTTAACATGTGAGCGTTTTGGCATCTCACTAGTTAACTAGTGGGGCTGCAATGGCCTTCACTAGTTAACTAGTGGGCATTTTGGGGCACACTAGTAAACTAGTGACACTTTTTGCACCTCACTAGTTAACTAGTCGAATGGAAATTGCCATGACTAGTTCACTAGTGGGTGTTTTGGTGCACACTAGTAAACTAGTGACACATTTTAGACCTCACTACTTAACTAGTGGGCATTTGTGTCTTCACTAGTTAACTAGTGAGCAGTTCTGCCTTCACTAGTTTACATGTAAGTGTCACATTGAAGCCACTAGTTTACTAGTTAAAGTTCCTTTGGCCAGTATGTTAACTTGTGTGCAAATGTTGTGGGTGGGATTTTGTGAAATTCTGCACTGTGATTGGTTGTCATGTTCTATTTGGACATAGGGAGCCAATAGAAAGCCTCAATTTCCAGAATTCTCCGCCTCCTAATTTGAATTCTGCGCCACTAGTTGACTAGTGTGAATTTTGTCTTGAACTAGTTTACTAGTATACATTTATGACCTCACTAGTTAACTAGTTTGGACAAAGGATGCATCAACTAGTTAACTAGTGAGACTACTGCCATCACCTAGCTAGCTAGTAAGCCATTTATGGTTCACTAGTTAACTAGTGACATTGACCTACTGCAACTAGTTAACTAGTGAGGTGTTTTGCCTTCACTAGTAAACATGTGCACATTTTTGGCAGTCATTAGTTAACTAGTTAGACCCAAAAGCCTTCAACTAGCTGACTGGTATGCATTTTGGCCTTTACTAGTTAACTAGTGGACATTTCTGGCTCTCACTAGTTAACTAGTGAAGCTGAAATGTGTTCACTAGTTAACTAGTGTGCACAAACATGGCTCACTAGTTAACTAGTTGACAAAAATGGCTTGCATGTTGGCCTGATATCAAGATATCAGAATAAATGCTTAAGCGGCTGGCCAAATTACATAGAAGTTAACAAGTGGGAATTTGACATTCAGTAGTCAGCTAGTAAACATTTTTGTACCTTACTAATTGACTAGTAATATATAGAAGTCTTTAAACTAGTTAACTAGTGCACATTGCAATGTCCACTAGTTAACTAGTGAACATGCTGAGCATTACTAGTTAACTAGTAAGATATGAAACATATGAACTAGTTAAAGGGGTGGTTCAGGATTTTGGACATAAGACCTCATTTCCAAGTAAGCAAGTGTGATATTTATCAGTGGAGACCGTTTTCAACACGTTTCATCCAGTCCTTGTAATTGCAGAGTTCGCAGGTGCTAGGCTAGCGCAAGTCAACGGTATGTGCTAGCCTGCCACTAAAGACAGTCTTACCCACTCCAAAGTACACCCGAGGCAAATTCCAGACAATCGATGTAAATGTCTGTGTTGATAGAATAGTGTAAGAAATACAAGTACCCTCGCATCGCGTTGCAATAGTTATACTTTGGTCCCTGAAGTTGGTAGTAGTCATTTTGCATCTCAGCAGCGGACTGATATTACCAAGGCTACTACTAAGTATCCCCATTGGAGTGTGCTTTACTGTTTACTTTTCGGCGCAGTACTATTAACCGGAGCAAGTATAATTCCGTCGTGGTAAGAAACTAGTCTCTCAAAATGTAATGCGATCGTTGAAATGCAAGGATAGAATAACGTTAGAAATAACAGTATCAATACAGACATTTACATCGATAGTCTGGCGTTATAATTTATTTGCCTCGGGTGTACTGTGGAGTGGGAGGTTTTAGTGGCAGGCTAGCACATACCGTTGACTTGCGCTAGCCTAGCACCTGCGAACTCTGCAATTAGAAGGACTGGATGAAACGTGTTGAAAACGGTCTCCACTGATAAATATCACACTTGCTTACTTGGAAATGAGGTCTTATGTCCAAAATCCTGAACCACCCCTTTAACTAGAGAGAATTTGGGCCTTACTAGTTAACTAGTGAGCATTTTGGCTGTCACTAGTTAACTAGTTCACAGAAACATGGCTCACTAGTTAACTAGTTGACAAAAATGGCTTACATGTACATGACAATTATGCCTGATATCAAGATATCAGAATAAATGCTCAATCGGCTTTCCATAGCCAGCCGCTTGGGCATTTATTCTGATATCTTGATATCAGGCCAACATGCAAGCCATTTTTGTCAACTAGTTAACTAGTGAGCCATGTTTGTGCACACTAGTTAACTAGTGACAGCATAAATGCCCACTAGTTAACTAGTGAACACATATTAGCTTCACTAGTTAACTAGTGAGAGCCAGAAATGTCCACTAGTTAACTAGTAAAGGCCAAAATGCATACCAGTCAGCTAGTTGAAGGCTTTTGGGTCTCACTAGTTAACTAGTGACAGCCAAAAATGTGCACATGTTTACTAGTGAAGGCAAAACTTCTCACTAGTTAACTAGTTGGAGTAGATCAATGTCACTAGTTAACTAGTGAACCATAAATGGCTTACTAGCTAGCTAGGTGATGGCAGCAGGCTCACTAGTTAACTAGTTGATGCATCCTTTGTCCAAACTAGTTAACTAGTGAGGTCATAAATGTATACTAGTAAACTAGTTGAAGCCTAAATTCACACTAGTCAGCTAGTGGCAGAATTAAAATTAGGAGGCGGAGAACTCTAGCCTAGAAATCTAGACGCACCCTAGCGGCGGCAAATTAATTTGCTCAGCTTGTACGTCTAGTATCGAACCATAGGAATTTCTATTGGCTTAACACCGTGGATGACGGCCAATCACAGCGCTCTATTTCGTTAGAGAGTCTTAAGGCGGGCTTAACAGGATAACGACATCCTGCGACGGTGAACAACAAGGAAGGTGGCTATGGCAAACGAAGAGCGGTTGTTTGAATCGGCGTTGGCGTCAACTTTGGAGGAGTTGGACTTGTGCTTTTCTTTGAAAGTAGATCAACACAATGCACTTAAGTCATTCCTTTCGAAGAAGGATGTATTTGCCGTTTTGCCGACCGGATACGGATATGCAGCAGCAACATTTCCGGAAAGGTACTGGCTTGATGAAATTCATTCTGGACTCTCTATCCGACCACATAAAGACCTTGGGATACTTCGGTTTGGCTTTAGGGACCCTCTACTCACTACCACGTAAGTGTAATATTGTTTGGAATTGTAGAAGAGGTATAAAAATAGCGTTTTGTAGGCGAAATGACATGCCCTGGTCACTTCCAGGCTAACGACTTTTGACTAAAAACGTAAAATCAAACTTTCTCAAAACACTTCCGAATGACATGATTTTGATGTCAACTCAACGTAAATGTCCCAATCATCCGTAAATTGATCTAAAGTGCATTTTACTCTGGATAATTCCTTTAACTAGTTGCACAAAATGCCAGCCGTTTGTGTATTTATTCAAATTCCACTAGTTTACTAGTGTGAGGGGCATTTTTCTCCTGCTAGTTCATTATGGACAGTGTTTTGTCTTCACTAGCTAACATGTAGGGCTCAAAATGCCCTCTATAAGCTAGTGAAAGGCATTAATAATGCAGATATGCTCAATAGTTAACTAGGGAGCATGTCCTGTTCCATTACTAGTAAACTAGTAAGGCCATACATGTCAACTAGTTAACTACCTAGGTAAAAAAGTAGTATACTTTAGTGTGTTAGAAATATATGATTAAAGTACATGAAGTATAAAGCAAGTATGCTTACACATTTTGTACTTTATGTAAAGTATGTTTAATGTGTACTTTTAGAAAGTATACTTCAAAGTAGATGTTATTAAGTTCAACTTCAGTGTACTAAAATTAAATATACTTATTGTGCAATATTCAAAGTGTTTATGTAATGTACTTTTTAAAAGTGTACTTTGTTGTTAGTGTATTTTAAATGGTAAAGAAGTTTATTTAGTTTAAGAGTATTAAATTGCTAATACTTAGAGTTGTAATATAGTGTACTTATGGAAAGTATATTTTTTGGTAGGCCTAATACATTGTTTGTATAGTTTCATAGTCATAGTATTAAGTTCAACTTCAGTGTACTAAAATTAAATATACTTATTGTGCAATATTCAAAGTGTTTTTGTAATGTACTTTTTAAAAGTGTACTTTGTTGTTAGTGTATTTTAAATGGTAAAGAAGTTTTTTTAGTTTAAGAGTATTAAATTGCTAATACTTAGAGTTGTTATATAGTGTACTTATGGAAAGTATATTTTTTGGTAGGCCTAATACATTGTTTGTATAGTATCATAGTCATCTCACCTTTAATAAAATACTAATGTGTGTAGCTTTTAGGCCTGATATGTCAGCCGCATGGATGGCAATGTGCAATAACCTAGCCTAGAGACATACTGATCTATCAGTTTTGGTAATCAAATAATATTTTTTCTTTTGTTGATTTTGTGTCTTAGTAAGGTAGTAGCCTATACGTTTGTGATGTAGTAGAGGTTGTGAGAGGATGAATGTGGCATTTTGTTAAATTTATAGGCAACACAGTTAAATGTATCTGCAGTCCAGTTGACCAATAACATGGCTGTTTGAATTTGAAATGGAGTGGGCGGATCTGTGCAGCTTTCGAGCAAAACGTGGTGTGAGCAAACATTAACGTTATTTCATACAGTGAATGCTTGTAACTTTATTTGCAAGACAGATAGACTGTAGAGACCAGAAAATGCATACGTTTACGGTCCGTATAAGGTTAAAGGTTTGTCCAAATTAAAGATACCATAAATTCTAGTCATGCCAGAGACGTTGGTCCTACAGAGCCAGAAGGACTCGTCATATGAGATAACAAGGACTGAAGCCAGTTGGATCTAAAGTGCCAAGTTATTCGTTATCAGGTGAGTCCCAAAGCATATTGTTAAATTATTCTGATGTAGCTTACTCTTTATGACCTTCGGTAGTCTTTGGAGAAGTTAAATTGATGGCTTAGCAATCTTTCAAGAGTTTGTTTTTATCCTTGCTAGTACAAGCTAGCAATGCCAGATCACGTTAGCTAATTTAGCTAACGTTAACGTCATATACGTCGACCAGATCCCTATCAAGCATAGATATATACACTAGATGTCGCCTTCTGCTTCTCAGCATGCGTCAACACCGCCGCCATCTTTGTACAGGGATCTGAATCGCTAAACTAGTTCTCCTGTATTGTCAGCGTTACCTATTTAGCGACGTTTGGCCATCCCCAGCGATAGAAAACCTTTTTAGCGATTAGCGACAAATTTGGGAACTTCACACAATGATGGCAGATCGGCTTCTTTGTTGTTGGAACGTAAGAAAATCACCTTTCTCATGGCTTTGTCATTTATGAATTCAGCTACATCTCATTTGCCCATGGCACTGACCCATGATTATAAAAGTAACGACTGGTGTAGCCTATGTAGTAGCAGAGGTAAATGTTCTACAGATCTACAGCAACTTCTGGTGAGATTACAACTTACATGAGTAAACGAGACGATGGGTATGTGGCCTCAACCAGAGCCTGTCTACGAAGAGCCTGTTTACTTTCATTGTATCGAACCTGGTTGCAGTTTACTCATTGTTCCTCTAGGGGCCGCCGCTAGCTAGTGCAGAATGAATGGGAGTCTATGGGGCTAGATGGGTAAAATGTATCTTTATTATCGTCTTAAGCTTAGTTTTCTGTAGACTCAACCATAAATACATGCCTGTCAGTTGGAACAACCCAAAAAATTAGATAATTGCTTGAGATTTTGACGATTTATGGTGTTTTTATTTTCGCTAGATCTTTGCCCAGATTGACGCTAATGCATTATAGAGGAGTGGATCACTGAAGCAAGATGGCGTCTCGATTGACGCATTCGTTCCAATGAACAGCAGTAGTCAAGGCGACATCTAGTGTATATATCTATGCCTATCAAGAAGAAAACTACATTAGCCTGCTTTGTGTTTGTGGGATTATTGACAAGCGTTGGCTAGCACTAACGTTAGACAAACTATGATGGAATAAAGTGTGTTCTTTATTAAGCAACGTTTGCCTAAAGTTCACCAATGTTCTTTAATATTATGTGTGGTGTAGGCTAAGTTAACTCACAGAAAGGAGGATAGTGCTAGGCTAGTCACACTTCACATTCATTAGGCATTCTAATGACATTGTAGCTGTTTTTTTCTTTAATCGTGGAGACATCTTTTAAAATGAGTCTACAGGACAAATTACATGCATTTTATGAAGTAGAACGTTTTTTTCCACCATTGATATTAGAGGGGGAATTAAACCTGGTGTTCTACTAAGTTAGTGCTATGAAGCTTAGGCTACATGATTGATATTATGCCTTGGTTTATGCGATAGATTTAGTTTTTTTTAATTATTTGTGTTTGACAGAGCATTCAAGTTCATTTCATGGTAGTGTTTGTAATTTACCTAGTTTTAATCTGTAGCCTAACTATGTTTTTACAGGTGTTCCTGGACAGTTTTGAAACCGAGATGTCTGAACGCCTCAAATAATCAGCAGTAAAGGTAAATATTCTTCATCCAGGACCTTATCCCATTACTTTTAAAGCATAACTCAAGCCAAAATGCAACCTAGGGTCTTTTTGTGAATGTACCTGAGTCAAACTTTCGTTTGAAAGCATAATTAAGTCAGAAGCGCCACCATTAAGCTTGACTGTATTGTCGTTTCTGGGTCAAATGCCATTTTGAATGGGAGTCGTAGGGGCAGAACTATTTTGATACATGATGATTTTGATTCATGCATCAAAATAGTAGGCTAGTGCCCCTACGACTCCCATTTAAAATGCCATTTGACCCGAAAACGATAATACGGTTGTATTGGAAACAAAGGAATCTAAGGTAATCAAATGCAGAAAACAGGGTGGTTGCACTCATATCGGTGCCAAGGTGCACAACGCCTTAAAGGAGAAGTTCGTTGTGTGAAATTGACCTTAGCTGTACTGAAAGATGTTGCCGAGTACTCACATGTGTCCAATAGGCACCTTCGCTCACCCCCTAGCATTCCAAATTACGCCGTTTTTAGCCGAGTAGCTGTGGGGGCATAGCGTAGCCTATGCAACTAAATCGCTATTTTTACACCATTAAAAAGGTTCCAAGTAACTCCACACTGCATTGGTAGACTTCTGAGGGTCTTGGAACCTTTTTAATTGTGTAAAAATAGCGATTTAGCTGCATAGGCTACGCTATGCCCCCCACAGCTACTTGGCTAAAAACGGCGTAATTCGGAATGCTAGGGGGTGAGCGAAGGTGCCTATTGGACACATGTAAGTACTCGGCAACATCTTTCAGTACAGCTAAGGTCAATTTCACACCGAACTTCTCCTTTAAGGAAAGACTACCTGGCCAGGTCTACCCATACCAGGATGGCAAACAGATGGTGTCAATACCTATTTGACCCATAAAAAGTAAATGTCAAATAGGTACAGATAATCTGTATTAATCTCATCATTGCCAATGGATTTCTGTGTAAAATATTGTTTATCTTGTAAAATGTTTTCCATCTTCTTTCTGTTCACAGACAACAGAGACAAATTCTCTAATACCAAGGTCAATGCATTTGACTGCTGTCCAGCCCCGGGTTGCCACCGAAAACTTTATGCATCTTGGACTGGAAGATGGTGTGCTAGTAAGGAAGCTAGCTACCACAGCTTTTGCCACCACATCTCAGTATTGGGAGGGAAGTTCACTCACTGCACAACTCTACCAGCTGTACCTTTCCTCCTCAGCCATGATCCGTAACCACCATGGTTTTCTTTCTGGGCCAGAAGACTTTGCAAACAGATGAGCAATAAATGATCATGCATTACACATTTAGCCATGTTAGACTGTTAAGTTGTTGGCTGTAGGCTGGGTGTCCAGTAAACAATTTCAAGCTTAGAGGGCAAATTCTCTCACCTAGGAGGGTAAACAACTTTTGTTTTTCATGAAATCTGCATTTTGAATTGATGGTCTACCAATGAGGCTGTAGAGTATCGCGACACAATAATGGCAAAAAGCACTTGCGCGATGAAACATGCATTCGGGTGTATTATATTATATATTATTTCACACACGTAGATATTAAATGTGTGCGCGCAAATTCTCTCTGCGCGTGCGCACTCAGAGGAAACTGCTCCCCAAGCATGGAAAAAAATGCTGCGAGCGAGGAGGAATCTGACCAGCGCTCCAAACAGCCACTCGAAAAATCTATGCATGTGAAATAATATAATACGGCCAAATGCATGTTTTATCGCGTTACCACATCCAACTTGAAAAGATATGCTCAAGAGATCCCTAACTTTCAGAAAAATGTTTTACTTTTGTTATGGATGAATATTATGTTTTGTTTTCATTCATGTCAATAAAATGTTTTTCTCATAATCCAAGTGTAATTTGTCATGTAACAGAATAGGTAGGAGAATACTAATAGTACAATTTTAAAGCACACTAATATTATACTTAAATTGCATGCCTTTATAAGGCATAAAAAAAAAAATTCTTGGGTTCCGGTTTCCGACCGACCCTGTCAATTTATGTGCGACCCAAATTTATTTTATGAGCTTGGGGAAGAAATAACACTAAATAGTCTAGGCTACATTAAATAAATCCACAAATAAAAAGCGAACTATAATTACATTAATTACCCCTTGCGTTATGTATAGGGATGAGCGTATTCTCTCTGTTACAAAGTAGCCTATGCACAGCTGTTCACGAAGACGATTGTTTTCGTCACTTACCAAGGCACTTGCAATTTTGTCCAAACACCGCAACTTTTTCGCAAATTTGACCAATCATCGTAGTTTCACTGTGAAATGTCACCTACCGCAACAGTCCCTCGTGCAGAATATTGAGCCAGATGGCACACTTCTGCACCTTCTGCATATGACGCCAAAGACTGCCCTAAGTGTTCGTTCCTCTGCAGTTTTGATGACAATAAATAGAAGGCTAACGTTAACGATCTGCTTACTTGCATCTCTCAACCTGGTGTTGCTAACCTACCTAGGCTATGAAAGTAAGTTAATTAAGGCCTACTTGGTTTACTGACATTTGAGTAGGCTATGCAACCCATTGGCAAACGTTTACCTGGATATGTCCTTTTAGCTTATGTCATGTTTATGTCAAGCTTATGTTTGCTAGCTTGTGGGCTTAGTTTGAGTAGTGCTACCAAAATCATAGAAATTAATAAAATTGCAAGACATTTACCTCTTCTATGATCCAAGAATAATTTCATTCGAGTTGTTTTTTTTAACATTTATTTTAACTAATGACATGGAAGACATTCCCAATTGCATCCACAAATGCACTATGCAAAAGTGATTTACACTCGTAGCCGAACACAGTGAGATGCAAGCCTTCCAATCCACTCAGAAATGTAATTAGGCTACTCGCACGTCCTTAAAGGGGCAGGCAGTCAATTAGACGTACACCACCAATGTAATGACATTAAACAGAAGTGTAGTCAAATAGTTTAAATCAATATGAAATTACTAGATACTTACTTGGATATTAGTAATTATGCAGGCCACAGACTATGAATTATTAAAAAGATATGAACTTAATATGAATTACAAAATATATGAATGTATTGAAACATATGACAAGATACCATCTCTTTAGGTGACTGTCTTTTTTGGACAGTTCTACTATACTGCTTTGTGAATTACCTCAGTCAAAGCATTTTCACAAATAAAGTAGGCCTACTTTGATTTTCTGTAATCCTTACTGTTTACCTTTGATTATCCTATTTAATAAGCATCAAGATTATCAGTGTGATTTTGGTCTTACTAACCTTAATTGCCCTAAATTTAAACTATTTTTGCAATTTTCACTTCCTCCCGCAATTTCTCCACAAGAAACAGCTAAAATCACCGCAACTTCCATCCAGGCATTTTAGGTCGCAACAGTCTCAAAAAACCTCGCGAAATCCTGGAGGGATTGATTTTCTACCTACTGTATCCCTTACTGCCACTGGAAAAAAAAAAAAAAAAAAAATTCCCTACCGACCCATGGCCTCAACTGACAACCAACAGGAACCAAACCTTTTTTTTTTTTTATGCCTAATGCTTAAAGTATCTTAAGACTACTTTTATTAACATAACTGCAAACTTTCAAGGCACTTATTGTAGTCAGGAAGTACATTTGAAGTTAATTTAAAATATTACAGTAGCATGCCAAATGAATAGAAATGAGGATGATAAGAGTGTATTCAAAATACACTACTACACTATTATTAGTTATATTGTAATGCCTTTACATTTCCAATACACTTGGGATGTTACAAAATTGTACTGCGACTGTGTTTCGAATGCTCATAAAATATATTTTTGTATAATGTACTTAAGAACACTTAAAGTTTGAAAAAAGTTGTTCCATTTTAGCACACTAATTACACTCAAAGTATAGTCAAGTTGGTATTAAGTTGCACTTAATACATAATTCAATACACTTAATTACACTTGGATTTGACGAAAAAAGTACAAACGGTACTTAGTACACTTTCAAAAAGTATACTTTTAATAGTTTTTTTTTTTACCTGGGTAGTGAAGGCCAATGTGTCACTAGTTAACTAGTAAGGGCCCGTCCCAATACCTCCCCTACCCCTAGATTTTTGCCCTATCCCTCGTTTTTGCGCGTGCACGTGTAGGGCTAGGGTGTCCCATTACTATAGGGAGCAAGGGGAAGTGCTATTTTGCCCTTAAAATCAACCCTCAAAACATAGCCAGGACCGATGCAGGCTTAAAACGAAGTGGGAGATGAAATTACCCTGGATACCGTGCGAGCTCAGAGAGCCGGCCAAATTTCTCATATATTTTCGCAAATAAGCATATTAAAATTTCGGAATATGTTGGAATATGTTAGCTGGATGCACATCTGATGGACTGTTGAGTTTTGAACACTAATGTTAGAAAATATTTCACGAAGCTATCTGACGATGTTCATGATATCTGCTGAGTGCTTTGATTGAGTCTGCCCATTAAATAACGTTATATATCTGATCTGGGTAGTTTCGTCAATATTTAAGGTGGGTGTTCTGGCGTTCACATGAACACGAATATCTTTGTTGATTAACTAGACGTAGATAAACCAGCACAGCCCACACAACAACGACCGCTGGAATGGGCATGTTCCTGAATGAAAATAGTAGCAGGCTACTACCGGTAGACACGTCGGCGCTGCGTGTGACATAGGTGAGCACGTTCGCTACGCTAATTTGCATTTAGTGGTGTCCCAATTTATAGGGAAAGATCTTCACCTCCACTTCCCTCGTCAAGGGGGCTTTAATGTTGAGGGCAATCAAAACCAAGTGGAAGTTTTAAGGGGGGAGAAATGGGACGGGCCCTAAGAGTACCTTTTGCATTACTAGTGAACTAGATAGCTCCAAAAAACTAGTGTGTGTCTTGTGCACACTAGTTAACTAGTGAGCTGCTTCACTGCCACACATGCAAACTAGTGAGACTTAAATTGTTCCACTAGTTAACTAGTGGACAAAAACGATCAGCTTGTTTGTGTTTTTAGGTGTAACTAGTTAACTAGTGAACAAAATATGCATGCCACTAGTTAACTAGTAAGGCCCACAACACCCTCACTAGTAAACTAGTGGGTATTTTGGCCTTTACATGTTAACAAGTGACCATTTTGGCATCTCACTAGTTAACTAGTGGGGCTGAAATGGCCTTCACTAGTTAACTAGTGGGCATTTTGGGGCACACTAGTAAACTAGTGACACTTTTTGCACCTCATTAGTTAACTAGTCGAATGGAAATTGCCATCACTAGTTCACTAGTGGGTGTTTTGGTGCACACTAGTAAACTAGTGACACTTTTTAGACCTCACTAGTTAACTAGTGGCCATTTGTGTCTTCACTAGTTAACTAGTGAGCAGTTCTGCCTTCACTAGTTTACATGTAAGTGTCACGCTGAAGCCACTAGTTTACTAGCTAGAGTACCTTTGGCCAGCATGTTAACTTGTGTGCCACATGCAAATGTTGTGGGTGGGATTTCGTGAAATTCAGCACTGTGATTGGTTATCATGTTCTATTTGGACATAGGGAGCCAATAGAAAGCCTCAATTTCCAGAATTCTTCGCCTCCTAATTTGAATTATGCGCCACTAGTTGACTAGTGTGAATTTTGTCTTGAACTAGTTTACTAGTATACATTTATGACCTCACTAGTTAACTAGTTTGGACAAATGATGCATCAACTAGTTAACTAGTGAGCCTACTGCCATCACCTAGCTAGCTAGTAAGCCATTTATGGTTCACTAGTTAACTAGTGACATTGACCTACTGCAACTAGTTAACTAGTGAGGTGTTTTGCCTTCACTAGTAAACATGTGCACATTTTTGGCTGTCACTAGTTAACTAGTGAGACCCAAAAGCCTTCAACTAGCTGACTGGTATGCATTTTGGCCTTTACTAGTTAACTAGTAGACATTTCTGGCTCTCACTAGTTAACTAGTAAAGCTAAAATGTGTTCACTAGTTAACTAGTGAGCCTTTTGGCTCCCACTAGTTAACTAGTGTGCATATTTTGGCCCTCACTAGTTAACTAGTTCACACAAACATGGCTCACTAGTTAACTAGTTGACAAAAATGGCTTACATGTACATGACAATTATGCCTGATATCAAGATATCAGAATAAATGCTCAATCGGCTTGCCATATATGTGTGTTAGAACTGAGATGAGTGTGGAAAAAGTAGACGTGCTGTTGAGACTGGAGCTAGTCATATTCAAAATAATGCAAAAACAAACAAACCCAGAAACTACTAGGCCTACTTCTACTAACTACGATATGAGATACCCAGTAAACAAAATAAAGTCCTGGCGACGTCCCCTAAAGGTCCCCAGGCGAACGTCACCTCCTCGACATTGTGTAGGGTTCCCTTTACGTCCCGCGGACCTCTGTTCGGGAAGTCTAAAAGACGTCCACGAGACTTTGAGAGGACGTCCTGTAATGGTCACCGCGACGTTATGCGCATGACGTTTATATTTCCGCGATGGTAAAAAAAAAAAAAAACATGAAGCGCGATTTAGTACGGTAGGCTATTACATCCTGTAAGTCTCAGCGTTGCTAGGAGAGAGGTAGACGGAACATGAACACGCATTAACAACTTGTTCTACAACTACACAATCAACTTCACTCACCTCATATTTTCACACATGTATGAAATCACGTCCTCCGAATGCATTACACCAATGATGAGTAGACATGGACATTTATACCGGGCTAGGATGTGCTGCATTCACATCTACGGTGTCATTTTCTTAATAAACTAATACAATGTTTTAATGGGCATATCCCGTAGTATATTGTTCAAAACATCATCAGAGTAGGCCTAGGCTAGCCTAAGATAAATTGTTCAAACCATATCGTTTTAAAATATTAAAAACTAATAATAGCCAAAAATACTAAATGAATCGCAATGCATGCTGGGAAGCAAAACTCAACATGAAATAAAGTACATGAAACATAACTAGAATACATTGACGTTATATCCACTCGTTTTCTTGGACCTGTGATCAAACAGGGACAGCCTATAAATGTAAGCCTATCTTCCTGGAACATTGCAGATAAAGAAAAATGTATTGTTTTCTCTGAATGCTCTTTGTAGCCAACTTTAAGATGAAATAAATAGATTCCAGATGTTTCTATTCTATATCATTGTTTTATTAATAAACAGTAAGGCTCTGGTGAGGCAGAGAGCATGCTCCTCGTCAGAAATCTCATCGGATATGTGCACTCTTTGCTGTTTCCACAAGGAGCTGCTGTAACATCGGGGACAGCTATGCGTGACACTTTTAAACGCGAGCATGCGTCAAATAAATTACAATGACATTTAAACAAGTCATGAAGAAGCAGTATCCTTAATTCTTCTGCAATGTAGAGCTAGATCATTTTGCTTTACAAATTAAGTAGTCACTTCTGTTGCTAGACAACCCTAAACAAATGCTACGTGGTCTGTTTTTAACATTTCTCTAGTTTTATTGCATCGTATTCAGCTCCAAAAGTCGGTTCAAAATTGTACAGAATACTAATTAATGCAATGGACTGATTAGCCAATCAAATCGACCTGTTATGGCGAGGTAGGCAGGTCTGACTGCAGTTGGGCCTGCAATGTTCCAAAAGAATACCCAGAACTATCCTAGAAATCTAGACGCGCCCCTAGCGGCAGCTAGGGCTAGTCTAGCAACTCTCCGTTGTTTTGTGAGCTCCAGAAATCGAAACTTAATCAGGCCAATGAAATTGTGTATAGAGTCGTTAGGTGGGCTTAACATAATGATTGATGGCAGAGTTGCAACGGTTTGGCTTGAATTCCCTGCTACTTGAAAACAAATAAGATGGATGTTGCTGCTGGCGAACAGTGTGACACGAGTTAAGCTTTTATTAAGTTAGCAAACGTTTGAACTAGCCAACTAGCTCCGCTGGTGTGAAACGCATGGGACTCATAGCGCTGCCGCTGTCCTATTGCGTGCAGAGGGAATTTGAAAGACAACTGATTATCCCGCCCCTCGGACTGAGCACTGCGAACGGTGAGTTTCCAGACCCTACATTTTAATGTGGGTCTGGCTCGTCAGGCTACATGATGAGGGTCTCCATGCTTTGAAACACTTTGGGCTGTATTTTGGGTCACCAGCGCATGGCGTAATACTTGTTATTCACCCGCGGAAAGTTGAATTCGGTATTTTGCATGTTTATTTTTTAAGCATTGCGCCCAGGGGTGTGGCAATTAACAACCTAGGGAGGGGACTCGCGCATTGTCTAAAAATCGCTATCATACACCACCTAAACCTGGTCAGAAGTCAATGGCGAGTTGTTCATATGCTATTTTAAGAGCGCATGTCCACAGTCATATTGGCAGGTGCACGCACCATCCTTCTATCATTCATGAACGCACACCAGCGCACGTCCATGCAAAGCATTAAATTGCACGATTACAATGGGAAACATAATTAGAATAAAGATATTACGAAATACTGTACATCTCATGATGAGTAGTTATTCACCATCATTTGCAAATTGGGAATGACGGTTAAAAGTGATTAGGGGAGAGGCGAGAGACACGTATGGAGCACAGCTGAAGACGCACGGTCACGAGATATAAGCAACTCCTCTGCAGGATAAATGTTGTTTTATTCAGTCATTTGAGCAACATTAGGGTAAGTGTTGCTTTTTCCAGCCTATGTTTTCGATGGTAACCCATTGTCAGTCAATAGTGAAAGTAACTGCATATAACTGTCTTGTCGTTGACTGACTCCTTGGTGAAGTTAGTTTCACTTGAGCCAATGAGTTCAAATAATAGACGAGTGCAAATGCGTGAAGGCTATGCTAGGTTTTAGTAAAGCATGGTTTAAGAATGACTATTCCATACGGTCTCGCAAGCAGCCTCCTTCAAATGCGCCGTTGAATGCCAAAATACCGATGCATTTATTTTACATATCGCGCGTTGCGCCGTTAAAGGGAATGACAGATGTCATTCTCATTGGTTTAAAAGGATGTTACGCCCCAAACACACCCATATGACTGATTAAAAGACCTAGGAACACCTTGTTACGCCATGCGCTCCACTTTTGAGAACGAAACCCCTCCCAATGTGAACTGGACATCCTACTCAATTTGAATAGACTTTTGACGAGTGACGATGCACTTTAGAATGTCATGATAGGGCCCTTTATTTCTGATCGAGATAACATCAGGCCTCCCCCTCATTTCATTGTGCAACTTAAGGAGTTTATTATCCACAATAATGTATTTATATTTACTGACAAGTTGTACAAACATAAAATTGGTGTTCCAATTGGTTGCTGTTTTTCACCCAATTATGCTTGCCTTTATTTGGGGTTATGGGAGAAATTACATGTGCTTAATCCTGTTAATCCTTTTCATCACTGCATAACATGGTATGGTAGGTATATTGATGATTTATTATTTGTTTTCAAGGGTACTGAGACACAGGTGTTGGAGTTTCACCGATACCTGAATTCGATCAATAAGAATATCAAGTTGTCTATAGAGTACTCCAAAAATAGCATCGATTTTTTAGACCTTACCATTTCCATAGATTTAGAAGGGAAGCTACATACCACTATATTCAGAAAGAAATCATCCAAGAATACTATACTTAGGGCAGATTCTTTTCATCCCTCACACCTTATTAATAATGTGCCTTTTGGCCAATTCCAGCGGTTACGCCGCATTTGCGATGAGGATAAGGACTTTAATAAACAGGCAGACAACATGTCAGAACGTTTCATAAAAAGAGCCTACAAACCAGATATAGTAGCTCAAGCACGGTCCAGAGCTCAATCTTTGAACCGTCCTGACACCTTGATTAAGAAGGGACGTAAGAGGAACACACAATCTCGCCCTATTTTTGTTATACAACATAGTACAGAGTAGGGGTGTCACGATTCTCCAAATCCTCGATTCGATGTAATTTTCGATTTTAAAGTCACGATTCGATTCGATTTTCGATCTTTTTAAAATATTACTATTAATGCATTCCTTATGTTATTTACTCTTTTTGGCCTTTTCTTTTTCGGGGGGCTTTTATTTTGAAACCGCTTTGAAACCGTTCCAACCGCGAGGTTGTAATGTAAACAGAACTAACATTAGGCTAAAACAGAGACGTGAACATGGTAAAATGAAACAACACAGAATGTTAATTTCATTGTTTCAGCACACTCCGAAGAGACCCAAGGTTAGTGTTCATGGAATATGTAGCCTACTTATAAATGTGCATTTTAAGCCTTAAAGTAACTTTGGACTGTAATTAGACCATCTTTTCACTTGCTAAGTTGAGTAGGCTAAGTTAGTTTTAATTGACGTGAATGAACGAATACTTCCACACCGGTGATTTCAAAGTAGCAAGAGGGGCTTTGATTTCGGTAGATTGATGTGTAGGCCTATATTTTAACTGGCTGCAGCTTAAAATTAGAGGAGTGTTGACGCTGCAGTTCAGCACGTGCATGTGTGTTTGTGCGTCTTGCCATACATGCTGGACGTGAGATTGGGGGTGTGGCTGCATCGTCGATTCTACTTTTAAGTTCGAAGTTCGAGATTGAGATGTAATTTCGATCGATTTCGAAATAAAATCGAAATCGTGACACCCTTAGTACAGAGGCTAACTTGATCAAACGAATCATTCAGAATAACTGGGCCATTGTTAATTCTGACCCTACCCTCCAACAGTCTTATTGCTGAGTGTGTTGTAACACTCTCTGGAAATTCACAATTTCGTCGCCTTTTAAAAAAAAAAAAAAAACATAGTCCAGTCCATACAACTTCATTTCAATTTCGAAAGAAATACTGGACTATGTTTTTTTTTTTTTAAACGGCGATGAAATTGTGAATTTCCAGAGCATGTTACAACACACCCAGCAATAAGACTCCTACAGCAAAGATGGCAACATTTCCGGAAAGGTACTGGCTTGATGACATTCATTCTGGACTCTCTATTCGACCACATAAAGACCTCGGGATACTTCGGTTTGGCTTTAGGGACCCTCTACTCACTACCACGTAAGTTTTATGTTGTTTGGAACTGTAGAAGAGGTATAAAAATAGCGTTTTGTAGCGGTGAAATTGAAATGCCCTGCTCACTTCCAGGCCACGAGTTGTGTGACTGAAAACGGTACAATCGAACTTTCTCAAAACACATCCGAATGACATGATTTTGATGTCAACTCAACGTATGTACCCCCAATCATCCGTAAATCGATCTAAAGTGCATTTTACTCCGGATAATTCCTTTAAGAGACCCATCGGTGTACACCGATGCATGAATTGCCCCCACTGTGGTAATGTCATTCCTTCAAAAACATTTGTGGATTTCAAATCTAACAAAACCTACAAAATAAGAGATTTCATAAATTGTAACACCACATTTTTTATGTCTATCCTGTACATGTAAGGTGTTTTATGTAGGGCGCACAAAAAGGCGTCTACGTGATCGTTTGGCGGAACATAAATACGCTATCCTGACCAGCAACCCTGATTATCAGATGGCCCAACACTTTGCACAGGTTCATAATAAAGATGATTCTCTATTAAAAATAGAAGGGTTAGAACATGTAAGGCCTTTGGAGAGAGGCGGTGATAGGATCCGCAGACTCAACCAGCGCGAGACATTTTGGATCCATCAGCTGGATGCGTTAAGTTATCCTGGCTTGAACGAGGACATAGAATTTAAGTGTTTTTTATGATGTCGTAATATTAAGTTTTGCTCTCTTTCATGATCTCATGTAGTTTTGTCTTGTCTAGGATTTTCCATTTCTGGGTGTTCTAATAATTGATAATTGATTTGGTTTGTTTTCTTCTCTCTTTTTTCAGATAGTCTACGTTCTCATTTGTTCTTTGGTGTTGTTGTGTGTGTGTGTGTAGTTTTTGATTATTGTGTGTGGTTTTCTTGCAGACCCGTTTACTCATTAGGCTAATTGATTATATTAGATCTTATTGAGTTAATGAAATTATTGTATTGTGGGTGGGACTTAACTTATAAGTCTGTGGCATTCTCATTCATGTTGCTACTTTGCCCTGAAGAAGTTGCCCTGAAGAAGTATGTGTTCTTGCTTTCTCTCTCCCAACTCACTGCAGTTGTTGTCTGATTACCTGAGAGGTGCTCCGATATTATAAGGAGCTAGTCACGTCTGATCCCGCCCTCTGACGTTCGCACAGCTTAGATTGTTCAAAAGGATGTTAATTACTGTCAACGGGTACTTGACTGAAAGTCCGCTCGCTCACACCGACCGAAACTCGCAGTTTCAAGTAGCCTCCTCCCTCAGCTGTTCCCAAACGCCCAGAGTCCAATTCTAAACAATTGGAGAGGATTGGCCAGTAGTAGCCTATGTGTTCTTGCTTTCTCTCTCCCAACTCACTGCAGTTGTTGTCTATTTTGCATTTGTATTCTATTTTAAATGACCTAAGCCAGATTCAATAAAGGCTTTTTAAAGAATTCCTTCTCCTCTTATATATTTGAGTGCCTGGGACCTGCTATTGCATAATTAATGTAACGTTGTAGGCCTAACGCTACATGTGTATAGGCTATGTGTGTGAGCGTGCTTGTGTGTGCGCGCGCTACGCACATAGCGCTCTGATCTGATATGGCGGCAGCCTACACTCGTTTAATCGTGATTGTTTGGTTTTCTCGGTTCTTGTTCATATGGAGTAAATAAAACAAATGACTTTGCTTTCTAGTTTTTGCTTGATTTAGTTGTTAACGTTTGAGGGGGGTATTTGAGTAAGGACTTAGAATGGGTTTGGGGAAAGTGGGGTCGCCAGACCTCGCCATACTTTTTTGTGGGTATACACTGCATGTCTTAGCCAACATGAATGGGACCGGTTATAGACAAGACCACGTCAGGTAACCCAATTTATTTAAAAAATAATCTCACAACAAACCATGTCTTTATTGTGAAATCAATGTTTAACCTGTTGAGGAGTGAATTCTTTAAGACAATGCCATTCCCCTGAGAGTGTATTATTTTCCTGGCTCCTTCTAGAATTCTACGCGAACGTTCTATAGTTTCAGTGTTCTTAGGGTAATTGTTGCATCATGTTATAGAACCTTTTTCGAAAACGTTCTAATCACATATTTGTGATCGTACTCCCAGGGGCCCAGCTGCATCTGATCACATATTTGTGACCGTACTCCTCAACAGGTTAATTGTATCAAAGTGTCTTAACATTTCAGCAATGAACAAAGCATCAATTTTGTAAGAGTGTGAGAGAAGCATGTCAAAGGTCATTGCGTAGTGTACAGGTATTGCCATTGATTTTGGGTCTCTTCCTTCTGGAGTCCTCATAGTGAACAGGTACACACTTTTGGACATTTGTTTACCTGGCCTCTTTTTGTTATGACTACATAGTTCTTATGTTTGTGCCTACATTAAAGCTACCTTGTGTAAGAACTTCTCCCATCTAGCGGTAAAATTCTATATGACAATCAACTGAATATTACTTTCTAGCCCCTCCCATTCCGAGCGCATTTTAACTCCTACGGTGGCCGTTTCATGCCAAGGTTAACATGGCTTCCAGTACTACGACTTCGTCCAGTGTTCCTTCCGAGGTTACTTTAGAAAACAATTACACATTGCATTTAGTTATATAGCCAGTAAACATGTTGGGTATGACCTCTATGTAAAGTGAATAGCCTAATAGTTTTACGTTTTCGTTATTTTGGTAGGCTACTATTTCATTGCTAGCATCAGCTATCAGGTTCCCAAACGAATGCATGCTAATGTTAGAACAGTATCAGTGCTATCGTTATTCTGTATGTGCGAGATTAATAGTGTAAAGGCAATGTTTACAGCGTAGCCTACTATTTTTCTCAGTGAGCAGAGTCAGAGATCAGTCGATGCAACGGAGGTGCAAGGGAAAAGTAAAGGAAGAGGGAAAGGTAATTCTGTGACCTGTCGAATTTTGTGACTCTAGAGGGCGCTGTTTTATTGGAGTCTATGAATGTACTGAGCTGTACTGACACACTGATGAGGCAATTCTGTTATGTGTATAATTCATCTATGTACATTTTTGAAACATGGAACATTGACTGGGTGTGGGTGTATTATTCTAGAGAAGAGCTAAAGCCTACCCCTCACCACTCCTGTGAACAGATGGACTTCAGCAGGACAGGTCACATATTTTGATAGGCTACTGTCAAATATGTCACTAACTGCAGAAAAAAATGCTGTGGAGGTCACTAACTGCCTCCTTAAGTTTGTACAGTATATCAGTTTGAGGTGGCAAAAAGTATATTAACAGACAATGACAAGGAGTTTGTCAATAATGTAAATAAAGTGTTTGCTGATGTCAATGACAATGTACAATATCAGTCCATTTCTGCAGAGTTATAGTGGGGTAACATCATTTGACAGTAGGCCTATCAACATATGTGACCTGTCCTGCTGAAGTCCACCTCTTCACTGGAGTGGTGAGGTAGGCTTTAGCTCTACTCTAGGCTATAGAGATAGTATAGAGAGGAAGATACACAGGCAGGCCTGTGGAGTAATACACCCACACCCAGACAATGTTCCATGTTTCAAAAATGTACAAAGTTTATAAGAAGAATTATACACATAACAGAGTTGCCTCATCAGTGTGTCAGTACAGCTCAGTACAGCTCAGTACATTCATAGACTCCAATAAAACAGCGCCCTCTAGAGTCACAAAATTCGACAGGTCACAGAATTTGGTGCAACACCTGTTGCGTTGGCGTTTTAATTCTCTTTTTCGCTTCCTTGGCGACTCCTTTTCATGTCCTCGAGAATAGGTGTAATCCTCCGTCTTCAACAGACTTTCAAATCTGCCGGCAGTCGCGAGTAGACTAATCATGCAATGAGTGTTGCCTACAAGCGCGAAAGGCGGAGCTGAATTTCCAGGAATGTCCCTCGTTGGCGAATGTATTTCAAAGATGGAGGCGCAACATGGATTCAGCCATTCGCGCGACTCGCGCGTATGTATTTGGAATAGCAGATTGTACACTTACGAGAATACTTTGATTAGTAGGTGGAAATAATTACACATGAATGAGCACATATTTTTGAAAGAACAAATGGGTTTTTGCTAAGAATTAACTCAAAAAAGTACACAATGTAGCTTTAATACTAAGCCATGCATGCCACTCCTCATATAGGTTTTAAGGGCTTATAAATAATTAAAAAAGTTTATAATTAAAATAGCATTCTCATTGTAAGAAACATCTTCTTTATCACATTGTACACTCCCAATACAGTGGTTGTTGTGGTCACTTGAAGACATTTAGTGTCAGTCTGACTGACTTACCCCCACTTCTCCCCTCTCAGTAGGGGATATATTGATGTGGCTGTTTGCTCAATTTACGTGTATGTCCCTTGTCTGTACAGCAATTTTTGCACTGTGCACTAGTATATGAGCTTAAGATGTACAGTATTAAATGCTTGTCAAACATCTCCCTATTCATTATGACACAACTCTTAAATCATCCAATTCCTCTGTAACCCATTCTTTTTTTTATTCATTATGATTATCTTATTTATTTAAGACGTTACTTGCAAGATCTGGTTACTTTTAATTTACACAAGCAAGTCACACTGGCAGACCTACTCAGGTGTGGCATGACACAAAAAAATGCTACCACATAATTCTAAGTATATATCTGACGTTAAAGGTTGTAAAACACTGACACTGGGAATATGAGGTGTGTGTGTGTGTGTTGTATTTTAAAAAATGCATTTTTGTTTTAAACATTTTCCCCTACCCTGGGGGGGGGTGTTACTGTTAGTGTTAAGATTTTAGGCCAGTGGTCTCAAACTCCCAGCCTACATGCCAAATTCGGCCCGCAAGACAGTTTCTTGCAGCCCCTTGGTTGGTTTATATTCGAGATTCGACAATTTTGCATTTTTTTTATCTGTTTTTTTCTTAAGAATATTCTTTGGGACTGCAGTTGCATAGACCAACGTCAATTGCATCAGTTAGCCCTGCTTTTAGTCAGGCAAACAAAACATCAAATGATCTTATCACATGGGAACCAACACAGTTGTGGTAGCAAATGTTGCAACTCATTATGCAACTCATTCTTCGTCATTCAATAATGAATCAAATTCCCGTCTGTTTTGAAGGAAAAAAAAACACTTAAAGCTCTTGGTATCTTACAGAGACAAGAGAGGGAAAAGATAAAGTGTAATAACAATGTTGACTGTAAAAATGTACGAGTATAAATAAATAATGAAACATATTTTTGCCAGTGTCATGAATTATGTTGCGATACACACAAGTATTATCTGTGCTACACATACACACTCCCACATATTAGCATATGTCCCAGTGCTCGAATTATGTGGGAGCCAGAGGGAGCCGAGCTCCCATAGAGTGAGGACTGGCTCCCATGAAAGCAACAAAGTCAAAGATCTGAGGGGGTCTCTCATATCTGAAGGTGTCTGGCATTGTAATTTAATCTTAAACAACCGCTCATTATCCATCCCTGTGCGATCTCTTACCTTTAAAGACATAAATTAAAATATAGGCTACCCATACGCTCTTGATCGCAGCATGACTGCACTTCACCACCACACCACTAGACTAGGCCTATATGAGCAAACAGTATACGATCGATTTGACAGCACTCGCAAGTCTGAAGAAGTCACCCTGCTTTGATGTGAGTGTTTTGTCTATTTACATAGGCGTTCATTGGGCAAGCCTACATGGTTTGATACGTGCTGAAAAGTCCTGTTTGCTGTTGAACTTGCGCTTCACCTCTTTTATGTTGATTGACAAAGCCATAAATTATGGCCCATAATGCAGCCTACTTCAATGATTGTGTGAACTGATCTGTAGCTATCCTCTGCCATTCAGAGCTGTGGAAAGTTGCCAGATATTTTATAGGTTATACTACATGCATTATTGTATTTAACACTGAGGATAGCCTATCTGAGATAGTGGTCTGGTTCAAATGAGTTATGTTGTGAAATTGAGAATGGCACAGATTAAATCGTTTAGTCTATTTCTTCAAATGAAATATGGACTATTACAATCAAAAATATGTTGAAATTAGTTAAAAGGAATCAATTTCTATGAAAAATCTCTGTCTGTTGTGTGCGTGTGTCAAGGTAAAGCCTAGGCCTACTGTGCGCATATACTGCGCAAAAGCGCCTCTTGCGCCTAGGCTATTTAATTGTATCGCCTTGTTAGGCTATGCACGGGGTGTGCCCCCCTTAGAGACAAAAAGATAATTTGAGCCCTGATTAATGCATTATGCTCCCACACATAAAACCATATGTATTAAATATAATTGTATTGGACTTTTGGAAGTTTGACACAAATGAGCCTATAAAAACTATGGTAATTAAGTGCAGTGTTTAACAGGGGATATGACCAATGGCTCTGAGTTCTGTCCAGTGGAAAGATGGGGGCTGATGTAGGGGAAGAGCCTCAGGCCCTTGGAGAAGGAACAGCCAGTGAACGAGTAGATGTGACCTTTGACCTCTGCATCATAGAAAGACACCAAGCCCTCCTTGCGATCGACAAACACCCCCACCTTCCGTGGCTTCGTCTGGAGGGAGAGGCTGACCCTGGGATCATCCAGAGCTGCGTACTGGCCCTCCCCATACAGCACAAGGGCCCAGTAACCATCTCGGGGCTTGAAAGAGATCGCCCCCTTCCGATTGGCTTCCTCGCTCGCCACTCCAATGTCCCAGCCAGTCTTGTCCCCCACCTCCACCTCCCAGTAGGCACGGCCGCTGGAGAAAAGCACATCATGTGCCAGGACGCTGCCGAAGGTGTCGTACCTCTGGGGACCGTCGGAGACGTCTAGCCTCTCGTCCCCGTAGCTCACCTCCCTCCCGTCCTTGGACACAATCAGGTGGGGGTGGGCTGTGTCTGGGTCCAGAGTCACGTCAGCTGACAGAAGAAAGACCAATGCAATAAGATGTCAGAAGGCTATAGCAATCAAGCAAGCTGGCATGACCGATAACCAATGATAATAGTAGACATTAGGTAAGGGATAATGTATAGAACGCCAGTCATTATTGGGAAAATTAGTCCCGACAGGGCGAACCGGACCCCGACGCGCCAGGAAGGACTTATTTTCCCAATAATGTGATACTAAACATTATCCCGCTTATGACACGGCTACTTGCCAAAACTAAACAATAAACTCCCCACGATATGACTCTTTAGCCTACATAGCCTACGCTATTTGTTACCGTTCATCATGGCTTTTGCTGAGAAACAAATAGTTCGCAACAATACACGCTGAACTTGAATCAAACATTTTTGAGAACACAGCTGATCAACCGTCTGCTTTTCACTTTTGAATGAAGTTCCAGTAGCCTACTTGCGGAGTGATATGAAAGACCTGAATTAGAAATACAAACTCCGTTGCCATTGACAGTGGTCATTTTTCAGAAGTTCTCTAGTCGAAAAATAATGACCGTGGGAACAATTCCAAGTCAATGGAGCATTCTACTTGCATTGTGAAGAGCCGTGTAATAATTCTAAATAATTAAGTTTAATTGCATGTAATAAATGCCCATCCAATAGCCATGGATTATTTGTCATCCAAGTATGCAATACAAATAAACTAGAAAATCTGAAGAATTGTCTTCTGAAAATACATGTGTCATATTGGATTTAAAATTCTGATCTTGTCATCTACATTTTCTATCATGGTGACATACTCCCTCTGGTGGACATTTCATAGGAACTGAACTTTTAAAACTACCTAAAGGAACTAACTCACTAATAGTGTATACTGTACCGTAAAAGTACAAATATATTTACACTATTATAATATGCATTTATCATACCTCATCATTTTCTATATCAGAACTATAGCTGCATCACATAGAGTGCAGCATCAGTGGAGACAATTATGTCACATAAGCAGTTTGAAATCATCCACCTCATGAACTTAGCTGAAGGTTTTTCCACAGTAACTGAATGTCTGTATAGTTTGTAAGGAATACAAACTTACCAAGAAACTTCTGGATTCTGCTCATTTCTGCCAAGTAAAGAGTAAAGTATTACAGGATTACAATAGACCAATAGAGATACTTGTTGGGGAAAAGGGGGAAAGGGTAATTTATGTGTGTGTATTTGGGTCATTATATATATAACTATTTTCAAAAAAAAAAAAAAGTGGATTTGTCTTACCCAGAGATGTTAGCTTCTCAAGCTCAGCCTCTATGTCTGTCATCATGGTCACCTGGATAATCCTCAAAGTGCCAAAACTGAGGTCTGTATCCATGGCAACATCTGTCCAGTCCCTCATTCCTTTCAGGGCAGGGTCAGAGGGAGACCTCTGGAAACGGGAATGGAAGTAGTGGTCAATATTGTGCATGAAGTATTACCCAGTTACTGTAGTCTTAATCATATCCACTAGTGCAGCTTATTTCAGCCTTTCACACAAGAGGGTGACTGTCTGGCAGGTTAATCCGTTAATTAAAACATGATTTATATACCAATTCAGTCATTTGTCTTTAGATTCAAGTCTCTGAAGGTTAAATATCCATGTTATGCTGAATAAAGAGTATTTTACTGTAAAACAGATAAATTCTGCTTCACTTAAAACTTGTCAAACTTTTTCTTAAAAAAACATATCAAACAAATAGCTCTAAAAGAGTCTCCAATTCAGATACAAAACTATTATCATGGAGTAGTTAAATTTTTCGTAACATTTCCCGTCATGGCATGTGCTGACCTGAAGAAACTGAACGTGATCCTCGTCGTCCTCCAACTGGCTAAGCCTCGTGACGAAGTCTTCAAATTTCCCGATCTCCTCCTCTAGCCCCCGTCGCAGCTTCTGCTCTTCCTCGTCCACCCTCCTCTTCCTCTCCTCTAGAGGCCCGAGCGCCTCCTCCTCAGCCCTCCTCACGGCCTCCATGACCTCCACAAACACCCCCTTCACCTCCTTCATCTCTGCCTCTATCTGAGTCTGCAAAACAGCAGGTTCCACTATCAGACTAAGTCACTGCAAAGCATAAATATTGTTCTTTATGCTGCTAATGGATTAAAATGTGGCTAAACATTGTTTAGTATAATTATTTGAACTGGCTTTGGATGTTAATTACTAAGCACAAATGAGTATTTAGTAGTGAAGTGAGTAGTTACCCAAAATATTATATTAATATCTCTCCGATATAGTCGTACATGTCTGATCAGATCTCAATATAAGATGTTTCATATTTTCAATTACCTTGCAGTCCAGAGCCAAGGTCTGAAACTCCTTCAGTTTATTCTCCCTCTCCCGGATTTGTTCTTTAATGCCACTCTTGATTTTCCCCCACTCAGACTAAATATTTACACACCCACACACACACACACAAACACACACACACACACACACACACACACACACACAGAGAGAGAGAGAGAGAAAGAATAATTTAACACATTAACCTCACGTCAAGTCCAGGTATGACATAGATGCAGTAGAATCATCCCCCACCCCCCCAGCCCCATACCTTCTTCCTGTCCCGGGCCGTTTCCACTGGGATGACCACATCTCCCTCCTCCACACACATGGTGCAGAGGCAGGCCGTGTCCCTGCCCTCGCTCTTTGGGCGGTACAGCTCCAGCGCCCGCCCGTGGGTCAAGCAGGCCCTCTGGTCCAGATCACTGAGCGGCGCCACCAGCTTGTGTCCCTTCAGCCTCAGCCGGTCCACGTGTGGCCCCAGGTGCTCGGCGCAGTACGAGCTCAGGCACACCAGGCAGGACTTGACTGCCCTCAGCCTCCTGCTCGCCGGGCACAAGTCGCACGGCACCTCGCCCGGCGACCCGGAACAGGCGTTGGCCCGCGCGCTCCGCATCGCCTCCACTTCCGCCTCCTCCACCAGGGCCTTCAGCACCACGTTGACCCTCAGCTGCCCGCTGCCGCCCAGGAAGTTCTTGCACAGCGGGCACACCGTGTCGTTGTATTGCCGGTTGCGGTCCAAGCAGGTCAGGCAGAAGGTGTGGCCGCACACCGTGGTCACTGGGTCTGTGTAGAAGTCCAGGCAGATGGAGCAACGCAGGTGCTGCGAGGCTTTCATGGCCGAGCCCAGGGAAGGGCGCGCAGGTGAAGCACAGGCCATTTCCGCAATCAACAAAAAGTGATTTTTATTTGTTTTCTTTTCTTTTATTTGTTTGTGCGCTGCCCTGTGATACCCAAACTAGGAAGTGAGTATTTGATCTGTGCAGGAGAAAGAAGACAGGATTGCAGACTGGTTTTACAAGTTGTACAGGTTGTATAATAATTGACTCTCTCTAGTTGTTATCGTTTGTTATCGTTTTATAACAAGCATTATATTTGATTTGATCTTTGATCGGATTCGTGTACAGCTTCTCCCACAGAACATTTTTTTCAAATACTGGATGAAACATGAAAAAGTATCTTATTTAAAACAGATAAATAGAACCTATGCCATTTCTCCCAACAGTTGTCCTGCATATTTTCAAACATATTTGCGGAGAAGAATGTGTCAGAACTATAAATCGACTACAGCCAATCACTATTAAATCAGTGGAATGGACCGCTGTTCTCAGTGACATTGTGTTAACCAATTGCTTAATCAAATCAAAAACCATACAGAAGCAAATATTCATACAGCATACAGATATATTCATACAGCATACAGACTACAAACTTTAAGTAGCACCCAATGTAGTATAGGAAATAAATTATTGTATACATACACACTGTATATTGCAATATAATCTGAAATAGGAATTTACAAAGACAAGTGTATGTTGTCTCCTTGAGCTCAGTTGAGACATGTTGAGAAGAGAGAGTAGTAAGGTGCGGTACCTTGTCTCCTTGAGCTCAGTTGAGACATGTTGAGAAGAGAGAGTAGTAAGGTGCGGTACCTTGTCTCCTTGGTTTCTGTCTTCTGACATGCTTCCCGTTTCCCGTTCTTTTTTACGGCATGCTGACATTTCTAAGGTCCAAGTTTCATTTCTATTGAAATGAGAGCCAAAGCCTGTAGGGCTGGGTTTGGCTCTGTCTGAACGTGTTTGCATTGGATTTGCATGAGATTGTGTCATCTTTATGTCAGTCTATTTTAGTCACTTTTCAATCCAGCAATTCTTTACAAATTATTTAACTGTATTTGAACTTGAAACAGAGATATGTTTTTACAAGTGTCTTTCACAGACATCCATACTGCTTTTAGTCCAAAGAGTTCCATGGCAATACAGTTCATGACTGTATTGTGCACAGCAGTCTTAACCTGTGCTGAGAATGCATTTGCATTGGACATTGGACTTTAACCATTTAAGGCCTGTATTTTCAGTGTAATTTTACTACTTTTACATTTAAGCCAGTGTTTCTCAAAGTGTGGTTCAGGGACCACTGGTGGTCCGCAAGCTGTCCCAAGTGGTCCGTGAGCAACTTGTATGTAAATCCAAAAAGTTTTGCAACATGCCTAAGTAAGCTAAATAAGCCAATTTAAATCATATTAATCCTCTGACACAATAAGCAAGGTTCAAAGACAATAAGCAAAGTGGTTCAGTGTAGGCCTATTGTGTAATATACGGCTAGAGTAGATCTACTTTTTTTTATTTTTAGCTAGTGAGGGTTTTTTTATTGGTTAACTGGTCCTTGGTCTGAAAAAGTTTGAGAAACACTGATTTAAGCTATTATCTTGGTCATTGTAAGGGTCATCTATACTTGCTATATCTTGTTTTTGGTGGTTTTGTTCAGGGCAGTCTAGGCCAGGGCCCACTTCCCCGATAACGACGGAGACACGCTCTTAAGAGGGTTTTCTACGATTCATCTTACGATCGTTCGTTTGGTTTTTCCGACTGTTTCCCGAACATGCTCGTAGCGTGAACGCGCGTGCACTGCTCTTAAGATGCTCTTAAGGGGAGCTGTCCACGTTAATAGTTCTGAAATATCCTCTGATTTGACGGTGATGTCAGGTGACTGCACGTCACAGCTATAGGCCTACCATTTAAACTTCGGATCTACACATTAATTCACATCAATACGAAAATAGAAACACTTTGACATCTGCATGTAAGCATCCCAAGTAGGTTATATACCACACAGAGACATACATAATTGTAATTATTTTAAGGTTAGATTGTTGCACCATGCAATCATTTTTCACGGTGTCACTTAAGAACATGTTTGAAGATAAGAAAGAAGTCGAGTAAGAACGAGAGGAAATGTGTAGGCTTAGATTTTGATGCAGTAGGCTACAGACTAAACCACATGTTGCTTTCTCTGCTTTTTACCTCATAGGCCTAATAAAATATTCACTTAGCAAAGATAATGTCAAACTATTCTGGCAACGTCTCGTTTCATAACTTGATTGCATTTTTGTCCGCTTTTCATCACATTATTATGACCATTAAATGTAGGCTATTTTGTACGCTAAAATCTGATTCATCACAGGTAAACACAATAAAGAATGGGAACGTAAATTGGATTATGTATTCTAAATTGTAATTCCTCTGTATGTCCTGTTGGTGACCTCAGTGAGAAGTACTGTTAAGACGCTCTTAGCCGGTAACGAGTACTCTGGAGCACTCGTAGATCTACGAGTGTTTTCACGACGCTCTTAAGCTACGATGGTTTCGAGAAACAGTCGGCAAATCTTAAGACGTTCGTAAGAGGGACTTTACGACGCTCTTAGGCTTAAGATGATTTTGGGGAAGTGGGCCCAGGGGTCCCCAACCTTTTATGTACCATGGACCGGTTTGATTCCCATTTTTTTTCACGGACCGGTGGGGGGGGGGGGTTCGGGGGTTCCATGTTCCGTGTTGTGCATGCATTACTTGAAAAAAACTCCAGTTATGTATGAACAGTGAAGGTAACAAACTCTTAAAAATGTGAAAAACGTGAACTTGAAGAAGTGAAAATTGAACAATAACTATGAAGTCTTTGCCGAAAACCTGGCCTTGCACGCTTTTACGGCTATCGGGGAATATCTGCTTTGGTTTTCATCCAAAAACCCGCCAGAGAGGTTTCCTCATAGCCTACACTATTAAGACCACCTTCATTTGCAATTTCGATCAACTGATCTTCCTCCTGCGCTGACAAGTTAGGACTATTCGGGATATTGACAAATGGGTTGCGGACCCACTCATTGGTTTGCCGTGGATCTTTGGAGGATGGGAAGTAATGCTCAAACTCATTTGAAAGCGCAACAAGGTGATCGCGCACCAGCTGCGAGAGAAAGGGCCCGGCCTCAGTCTCTCCCAAAACCCCCACTACTGTTTGGAACATATCAAATACACCCCGATCCACTCGTCGTACCCACAAATCAAGCTTGGCTTTAAATGCAGCGACTTTATCTGCCAGTTTAAAGACAGTCGTCATTCTCCTCTGCAGTGACAGGTTGAGGTCATTAAGCAACCCGAATATGTCACACAGGTAAGCGAGTTTTGACACCCAGCCCTCATCACTAAAATATGCAGCTAACGGTGACTTTTTTTCTGTAAGAAATCTCTGCAGCGGCTCTCGCAACTCAAACACTCTGGCCAGTGACCTGCAATCAACCAACTTGGATATCGTACCACGGTGACCCATTCGACCTCTCTAATAACTGTGCCTCAATATCCTCTCAACATATCATCAATTCGCCTATAGACAGTGCTTGCAGAAAGCGGTACCTGAGCTATTTTTTTTTTGCTGCAGCCTCCCCAAGGAGTTCATTGCACATGCCTTTACCAGCAGGCAGAATTAACTCTTCCCCAATAGTAAAGGGCTTCTTAGATTTAGCAATCCGACTAGCCTCTATGAGGCTTTTAGCGCAGCCACGTTCACCGATGTGGTTGCTTTACGCACTAGTTTTTTGTCCTTCTTGCTCGCGTTTCTTACGCTCAAAGAACTCAAGGGGTTTGTCTTTAAGTGTACGATGCTTGGACTCTAGATGTCGAATTAGCTTTGATGGTTTAATTGCTTCGTTTGACAACTTATCGCCAAATACCACACATAAAGGACTTGGTGCATGCGAGTCACCGGTCTCTGCGAAACCATAGGCTATTTTAAATATGACTCGTCATATTTCGTATTGAATGACCCCTTCTTTTTCTTTGAGGTATCTGGCTCACCATCGTCAGTGGGTATTATTGCGAATGTGACATTATTGCGAATTAAATTGAGTTTATTTAGTTTGCATGTATTTTTTGTCGTAGGCTACGGCCCGGTTAGGAATGTCCCGCGGCCCGGTACCGGTCCGCGGCCCGGTGGTTGGGGACCGCTGGTCTAGGCCACCCATATCTGGGAAAGTATGATGTAATAATACTTGTATATTTCTTATGTCTTTTTTGCTTTTGTTTTGGATTTGGATCACCCCATTTAAGACAACAGATGTATCAGACCTGAACTGAATTTATTGTATTTTATTTTGTGTATATATATATATATATATAATGACTGGTTTAAAAGCTCACTAATTACAACATCTTAAACCGTCTAAATTATTTCAAGATTGATTATAAATACTACTGTTTTACTCATGCCTGGCAGTGAAAGCATACTTAACAAATTCTAACAGATCAAATTATAATTTCTACTCAAGAAACAACAGAAAACAACCTTTATGAAATAAAAGAAATATAAAGATAAAAGACTTCAATCATTAAGTACAGTAGGGAGTATGTTAAAGGGAAACTTGGCAGGATTTCCCCCTCTGCTGGAGAAATTGTGCATTATGCTATTTCAAACTGTGGGAAAAGGTAACGATAAAGCACATGGATTTGTTTACAAGTTAGCGAACGGTTAGCATAAGTTTGGCAGAACTATGTGGATGTTACAAGGTAAGAAACACGATTTAAAACGAGTTTCTTGTTTCTCACTTCTCTTTCCGGGACAGTAGTCTCAATGTTGCAAGGTTGGTTTTCCGCCTGGGGACGCTAGGCGCAGCAGGGAAAGTCACCGTTTTCACCGGAACAGGTCATTTAACCATCCAAATGATTTCTAAACGGGTTTATTACGTTGAAATAGTTGCCAAGTTCCCCTTTAAAGTATTAATCATTTCGGATTTTAGAGTCTCAGACATTATTCCAGGCACTGTTTGATGAGGGTTTTGTCGCTGGCGGGGCCGATGGCGATGGTGTCCGAGGCCTTGTCGCAGCAGTACAGGTAGAAGAAGGGGTAGAGTGTCTCCTGGAAGCTGTCTAGGAAGGTGTGGAGGTGGCTGCGCGCCAGGACGTCGTAGAAGGAGATCTGCCCCTCCTCGTAGTCCACGTACACGCCGACGCGCTTGAGCTTGGCGGGCAGCGCGAGGAGCAGGGGCGGGCTGGACGAGACGCGGTACTCGCCGCCCTTCTTCATGGCCAGCGCCCAGTAGCCGTGCGAGGTGCTGATGGCGATGCGGCCCTTGCGCTTGACGGAGGCGCGCGCCACGCCCAGGTACCAGTCGTCCTTGTCACCCACCTGCACCTCCCAGTAGCGCCGGCCCGAGGCGATGGGCTCGCGGCCCAGCGCGATCACCACCGTGTCGAAGCGCTCGGGCGTGTCCGGCAGGTCCTGCCACGAGCCCAGGTGCCGCAGCTGGCGGCAGTCCTCGGACAGCTGCAGCCACGGGTTGGCCGTGTCGGGGTCAAGGGTCACGTCGGCTGGAGGGGGAGAAATGATGGAGAGAGACGGTATGAAGGACAGTAAAGGGAGAGATGAGTAGTAGAGAGGGTGCTGGGAGAGACAGTAAACGGTGGCAAAGAAAGACTGATAGAGTAAAATGAATTAGAAAAGTGGAAGGGTGGTATGTGAACAGCTGTAAAGGGAGAGAAGAGTAGTAGAGAAGAAAAGAGGGAGATTTGTATTGCTTATAGGGACATATTTAATGTACTGATGTACTGATGTAATAATTGATGTGCTGACTTTTTAGGATGTTCACAATCAAAAGTGTATTCGCTGTTGTATACAGTACTCTCCAGAATGGTTGGCACCTCTGCTAAAGATGACTAAAAAGAGGAATATAAAATCATCTTTTGTAAATTGATCTTAATGCCTTAAGTGAAAAAATGAGGAAATATCCAACCTTTAAGGACACCAATTTGTTTTGTGAATGAATAATGTGAATGAATTTGATTTGCATTGAGCTCAATGAGCATCAAGTATAAGTATATAAGTAAGTATAAGTATATATACTCTTTTGATCCCGTGAGGGAAATTTGGT
Source organism: Alosa pseudoharengus (assembly GCF_046254945.1). Taxonomy (NCBI): domain Eukaryota; kingdom Metazoa; phylum Chordata; class Actinopteri; order Clupeiformes; family Clupeidae; genus Alosa; species Alosa pseudoharengus. The sequence continues at coordinate 18,336,392 of NW_027468640.1, forward strand.
CTCTGCATTTATCCCAATCCGTGAATTAGTGAAACACACTCAGCACACACTAATCCCGGCACATTGAGCTGCATGCAACAACAGCAGCGCTCGGGGAGCAGTGAGGGGTTAGGTGCCTTGCTCAAGTGCACTTCAGCCGTGCCTACTGGTCGGGGTTCGAACCAGAAGTTCAAACCGAAGTCCAAAGCGCTAACCAGTAGGCCACGGCTGCCCCTAATCAAAACAGCTAATAGGCTAACTGGAATAAAACTAAGCCAATCTCTAGGTATGTGATGATGTGGGGCTATTTTAATTCCAAAGGCCAAGGGAACTTTCAGGGGATCAGGATGCATAGTATCCTGGATCCATGAAGTAACTGGTCTTTAAAAATAAAAATCTGCCTGCCTCTATGGGAATTTAACATAGGGGTGCCAATACTTATGACCCCTGTATTTTGAGGAAGAAGATTTATTTATTCATGACACATTATTCATTCACAATGCATTTTTACTTAATGCATTAAGATGAATTTCCAAAAGATAATTTTATATTCCTCTTTTTAGTCAACTTTAGCAGAGGTGCCAATAATTCTGGAGGGTACTGTAAGTCAGTATATTCTATTCTTGTCATTATAGATCTGGGGCCCACTGTACCAGGTACAACCATGGAAAACATCCCTAGGGGCTTTCTGTGCTATCCTGACGTTTTTGTTTGTTTTAATGTATGGTGAGGTCTGCAGAGCTGCATTGTGTTTGGTTGATTGATTTTATTCAACCATTTCATTTCAATCAATAGAAGTGGGTAGATACTGAGGGCGAAGGGGAGAAAAGACAGGATGAAGGCCTCATGTGGGAGAGGGAGAGTCGTGCACATGAACAACTGCCAAGAGTAGTAGAGAAGGAAAGAGGGGGGTTGCAGTGAGAAGAAGAAAAAACAGAGTGGAGGACAGATGGAATGTGTGGGAGAGATGTACGACGCACGCACGCACACACACACACACACAGGCACACACACACACACACACACACACACACACACACACACACACACACACACACACACACACGCACACACACACATACACGGACACACACACATACACACATGCGCACACACACATATACGCACACACACACACACAGGCACACACACACACACACACACACACAGAGGCACACACACACAGGCACACACATACACACACACACGCACACACACATACACACATACACACACACACACACACATACACGGACACACACACACGCGCACACACACATATACGCACACACACACACACACACACACACACGCGCGCGCGCGCGCACACACACACACACACACAATACCTAAATGCTGCTGGACTCTCTTCAGCTCTGTTTAGGATGAAAAAACAAAACAAAACAAAATTACTTGACATTATTATGATAGCTCAATATTGAGATGTCTTTTTATGAATTGAATGCCAACCATTAGCAGCCAGTTTGTCTATTTCCTCCTCCAGCGTGTCCTCTAGTCTGGCCACGGCACGCCTGATGGTTCCCACACACTGATCAGTGTGAACACTGGTCCCTGACCAATCCTTGGTGGGTGGGTGTGTACAAAGTGCCGGAAATTTCTGTGGCACAGATAATAAGAGTTGTCAAATTCTGGAAAAAAAAGGGGGTCGTGGGGTTTATCCACAAATAGGAATAAACCTGATACACGTCCACCTCTGAAGTAAATAAGTAATGAGGGGGAGCTGTGGTTCAGGCAGCAGCATCCTGATCATGGGTCCCACGGGGGCACGGGGTTCGATTCCTTCTACCGGCCAGTTCCCAATCTGACCCCTATCTCTCTCGTTTCCTGTCACTCTCTAATGTCATATCAACATAAAGGTCAAAATGCCCCCAAAATGCACTTTGAACAAAAAGCTATTAAACAAATAAATAGATAACTGATTAAACTAAGTGGAACTGGTGTCTTTTGCCAGTTCTACCAAATACTACCAAATACTCTCCCTTATCGGATTTCAGAACCTTTTTCTCCAACTCACTTTGCACACCTGTCCACCTGTGCCCCTCTCACCTGTAGGAAGTGGATGTGGTCTTCTGTGCGAGCCAGGTGCCCAAGGTCGGAGTTCCTCTTGTGCAGGTCGGCGATCTCCTGCTCCAGCTCAGTGATGAGGCCCTGGGCCCAGCGCTCCGTCTGACGCTGCCTCTCCTCAATGGCCAGCACCAGCTCGGCCTGGGCCCGCTGCACCGCCCGCACCAGCTCCGAGAACACCTGCATGCTGTCCTCGATCTCACGCAGCGCACTGGACTGGAGCAGCAGGGGATGACATGAGGCAGAGTTATGATGTAGGATGCTGATATGGTAGGCCTTTCCTATGCTAATACACTATGCTGTGCTATTCTATGCTAGGTTATGCTATGCTATGCTATGCTATGCTAAGCCATGCTATGCTATACTTTGCAATTTGTGGTTAAAGTTGTGTGCTCAAGTTTTTCTTATGACCCCAACTCAAATCCCAACTGAGTCAGAAATAGAGCGAACACCTGACTTTCACTGTTCATCTCATACTGTGCTGTTCTTCGGAGACTGTGAGTTTGGTGCCTGGTGTCCATGAGAGCATTACGAGTGTTGAGAACATTAAGAGTGTTGAGACAATTGAGAAGGAACTCACTTTGTTGAGCTCTACTGAGCGCTTGATCTCATCCACCTTCCTCTGCCGGTCCTGGATCATCTGCAGCACCTCGGCCTCTGCCTTTTTCAGGTGGGTCTGTTGGAGAGAGGAGCACCACCATCATCACTATCAAGTTCAACTCATTTTTTTTAGATGGTTTTCAGTAATTGCGCAAGTTTCTGTATAACGGATGCCAGCTAGCTTAGCTGTGCTTGTGGAACGTTGGTAAACCTCACTCCCCGACGCTTCAAGAGTGCTGCTGGCATGCGAGCCAGTAGCCTGGGCTATTGGCTCAACTGTCAGCACGCTCGCCTCCCGATCTGAGGTGCTGCGGGTTCAAGTCCGGGCGTGTGCAGGGCTGAATCGCGCAGGTTCAACACAACGCAGGTTACATTTGCTTAGAATAACATATTTAGCTCAAACCATCTCATTTAGAGATTTCATAAAAATCTGTTTTAGGATCAGTGATTCAACTAAGAAGTATGTTCTTTAAACGGATGTATATGACCAAATACAAGCTCTAAGAAAATGTGTGTACTATAAAAGTTACATGATTTGGAAATGTATGAGTACAATATGACAGCAAATCCACATACAATATCCTTAGTAGATATGTGAAACATCAAAATGTTTTGGCAACCATTAGTGAAATCTTGCAAGTGATGTATAAAAACTGCAAGACATGAGTAAAGTGTTACATAATGCATACAATTATGTGAATTTCTACTTATTTACCTGATGACCTTGAAATATGAATGTGCTTAACCACTGTATTCCCAGCAGTGAGAAAATACTAAATCTGTGCGCAGGTAAGTTTAGTGTAGGTGGTGAGAGTCCCTTTCACGTCTTTGATTCCCATTTTCTGTGTAATGATTCACTCTGGCAGTGATGGTAATGAAATGGAAATGTGAACGCATCATACAAACATGGAGACACACACACACACACATATGCATACAGATATGCATACATACACACATCACAGTGCAGAGACACACACAAACAAACATACAAGCATACAGTACACACACTCACTCAAAGACACACACATATTCACACACACACACACACACACACACACACACACACAGACACACACACACACACACACACACACACACACACACACACACACACACACACACACAGACACAGACACACACACACACACACACACACACACACACACACACACACACACACATACATACACATACTCGAACACACACACACACACACGCACACACACACACACTAACCTTCTTCTCGGCCCACTCGCGCTCCACCGGTATGGTGTAGTGGGCACGATGGTCCATCTCGGTGCACAGCACGCAGACGATGGTCTGGTCCTTCTTGCAGTAGAGCTCCAGCAGCCGCTCGTGCTTGGTGCACATGCGCTCCTCCAGGTTGGCCACGGGCTCGATCAGCTTGTGCTTGGTGAAGCGGGCGCCGTGCGACTTGATGTGCTCCTCGCAGTACGACGTCAGGCACACCAGGCACGACTTGACCGCCCGCAGGCGCATGCCCGTGCACACGTCGCACGACACCTCCTCGGCCCACGGCGGCGGCAGCAGCTCGGGGATGTCCGCCAGCAGCTCCTCGGCGGGAGCGGGCGCCACCGGGGGTGGGGGTGGGGGCAGGGCAGGGACCTCCAGCTCCTCTTCTGCCTGCGGCTTCTTCTTCAGTTTCGGCACCACCTGTTGTGTTTTCTGTTGTTGTTGTTGTTGTTGTTGTTGTTGTTGTGGTTGTGGTTGTGGTTGTTGTTGTTCTTGCTTTTGTGTTTGTTGTTGCTGCTGCTGCACTCTCTCTGGTTGTTTTGGTCGTGGTGGTGGCTGCCGTTGTTGTTGCTGTTGTTGTTGTTGTTGTTTCTTTTGTTGTTCCTCCTTCTGCTCCGCTTCCTGCTCCTCCAGCTCTTTCTGCTGCTGCAGCTGGCTGTTCTTACGGCGCACGTCCTTGAACTGCTCGGCGATCTCCCGGAGCACGGTGTTGATGCTGGTGTCGGGCTGCTTGTAGAAAGTCTTCTTGCACATGGGGCACTGGTAGAGCACGCTGGTGCGCCAGTAGCCGCGGATACAGCCCACGCAGAAGTTGTGTCCGCAGGGGATGGACACGGGATTGGTGAAGACGTCCAGGCAGATGGAGCAATGCACCTGCTCCTCGGCCAACATGTTAGACGGTGTTGCCATGTCTGAGACACACACAGAAAGGCCTGGGAAAGCCACGTGGGATTCACAAATAATGGTATGTGTGTGTGAGAATGTGACACACTGTACAGTCTGTGACAACAGATGTCCTTTGCAGACAATAAAGACTATGAATTTACTAAATTACAATTTTTACATTTTTTAGAAATGTGTTAGTAGGCATAATGTACATTACCAAATACAAGTTGCATGATATGATGCGTACAATTATAAATATCTCTGTCAAGGTATGGGAGGTAATGGCTGTGACAGAAAGAAAGAGCTGGCTAGTGAAAAGAGTGAGATCCTGAATTCACGATAATGAAACCATTACCTTACTGTAATACATTTAAGGAATTTTGCATAGATATGCCACTCACTGAATTAATTAGACAATATTTGGGAACGGTTATTGTTGACTTGTTGAAATGAATTGATGCTAGAGTATTATTATCCCAAACCTCAACAGAAACTTTTGACCTACATTTTGGCATATTAAAAACAACTCTAGAAGGAGTGGCTTATAACCTGCTTCATTTATAACACCACAGGCCGATCGGTTTTTATTACATGATATCAAACAGAAGAGACTGGCAGAAGAAGATCATACAATCCATATCCTTTTCAGCGCTGTAGTCTACCTACCTTGTCTACTTTTGGTCACAAGTTAGCAACAATATGGTATATCAGCACTTCTGAATACATTATTCACATATGTCGCAGCTAAATTTACTAAACTCATTTTATGTAATTAGCAGGAACTCTGTCAGCATATCTGACCGGCCACCCCCTGCAACTGTTTTTAGAATTTGAGCTGTGAGTTTAGGAATATGTAGAAGGTTGGCTAAACATAGCAGGCGAGCATTAACTTCCTTCCAAAAATACAAGGCCCCCGCCACAGTGGCCGTCTGCCGCTCTCTCTCTCTCTCTCACAACATGCCACCTGACGGAGAAACGTGCTGGAACTTGCTCTTTTCCATCTGAGCCATGCATGTGACTTGGAGCTCTCAAATCAATTTGCCCCCTGTGTGTTTAATCACTGATTGGGCTGGATTTCAGAAAAAGAGACAACAACAGACAGCACAGTCGCCCTACTCTGCAGACACTTGGGAAACATGCCAACACAGATCAGGTGTCCATTTCCTGATAAAGCGGGTTCTCTGTTTCAGAGAGGAAACCAGTGACATGCACTAGCAACAGGCTACCACAGCTAGCCTTGCTAACTTCCAATGAGGACCATAATTCTAATCATCCTGTAATAACCACAAAACCAGTTTACCAAAGAAAAGGTCAAAAAACGATCACTCTAACAAATACACAGATAGGGCATGCATGTGTGTTCTGCAGGGGACTTACCCAGAGGTCTGCTCCCGCTCAGGGACAGAGTTTACAGTGACCGCTTTGGCTGGTGACACCCTGCCACAGCTGACACACAACTCGCACCCCCAAAATACCCCCCCCCCCCCCCCGTGCCACCCCCTCCCCTCACCACCCATACCTCCACCCTGCACTGCAACCTTCTCTCACCCCCTTCACCCCAACCCAGATTCTGATTTGCTCCTGTCGTGTTGACTGGCCTCCAGGGCCATCCAGAGGAGCTGGTTTAACCCCTTCCGCACGGGCCAGGGGTTTTCCTGCCATGTCTTCATCCCCCTAGAGAGTTTATCTTTCTGTTTTCTGTTTCTGTTTCCAGGAAACTTGTTTCACATTGATTACTTTGTCATATATATGTTTTTATTTGAATCTGTCTATGTGTCTATCTGCCTGTCTCTGTCTGACTATCAGTCCGCATGCCTGCTTATTTTAGATATCTGTTTCTGTTTATCTGTTTACCTGTCTGTACATCTGCTTATCTGTTTTATGTTCTTCTCTACTCATATTAAACTAATATATTATACTAGTATGAAAGTTACATACTTTCTGTTTTTTTGTTCATGAAAAATTTTATTTTAAAAGAGAGCAAAAAGTTCAGTACAATTGAATCCAGTTCAACCCTGCTTAAGTACATCAATATACAACACTAACAATATAACAAATCAATTTACAACACTAACAATATATTATCTGGAAAAAAAGACAAAATGCTGTATCACAAGATGATTATTTATGATTCAGTGGAGATGGATAGATATTGATGTTACAGTGTAATAGTGATGTGCGGTCCTCACACATGGACTGAAAACAAGGCAGTAGAGGTCAAACAAAAGCCTACAGACACAGAAGTCTCATTGGTCAGATGCACCTAAATTGTACGTCACTTTAAGGCACTGTATCCCGTCACCATATATTGAATACAAGTCTTGATTTTTGGTAATGGCAGCACAGGGCAGAATACGTAGGGTTCATAGTAGTAAGAGCCATTTTAGGACAAAACTTTGTTTTTCAGGTATTGTTATTAGATACCATTACCACATTAAAAAACCCATCTCCTACATCACCAGTTGTAAATGCAAGTGCAGTTAATTATAGTCTGTTGGCCCTAGTTCTCAGTAGGTATGATAGTATTTCACGATCCCTTAAGTTTAAAGAAAGAGTGCAGACAAGGAATCCATCGACAAATAAGCAAGGAATCCATTGAGTTTGTCATTCAATATATCAAATTGTCCCTCCACCTCAGCATGGCTGTGGACTCATCCATGCTTGACCGTAGTCAGGGCCAGCGGCGCTCCATTCTTGCCATCCTGGTTGGGGCATGGACTGAAGATGGGGTGGACAGTCTCCGCGTTGAAGACCGTGTGGAAGGTGTGCAGGTGTGTGCGCGCCTTGACGTCGTAGAACGACACCCGCCCGGCCTCGTGGTCCAGGAAGATGCCGACTTTCTGTGGTGGCGCCGGCAGCTCCAGCGTGACCCGGTTGGTGGTCAGCGCCTTGAACTTCCCGTCCCGCAGCCAGAGGCACCAGAACCCACCCTCGGGGTTCAGCCTGATCTCGCCCTTGCGCCGGGCGGTGGCGTGCGCCACCCCCAGGGTCCAGGACGTCTTGCGGCTCACCTCCACCTCCCAGTAGTGCCGGCCCGACGACATGCCCTCGCGGCCCAGGACGAAGAGAGCCGGGCTGAAGCGTCGGGGGCTGTCCGAGCTGTGCGTGCCACCGCGGTGCTCCTCGTAGCGCACCTGCCGGCCGTCCTCCGACACGGTCAGGTTGCGCTGAGCGGTGGCAGGGTCAAGGATTATTTCATCTGAAAGAGTCGGGGAATCATTTAGGGAGACATATGACCAGGACTAGTTTCAGAAAGGCCCTAAAACTGACACCATAGATGATGGTGGGTGGTTTGCTCTTAGCAGTGAAGACTGGTTTCTTACAGGTCTTATAGATCTTTGTGTGAGGACACTGACATTTGAAAAAGAACAAAACTATGAAACAAACAGCAGGTTGTAAAGTCAGTAAATTGCTGTTTTGAGAAATCAGTAATGCAAAAAACTTCTTCACATGTTTTGCCAGTCTTGCCACATGTCCCTCTAAGAACAAGGAAGGAGAGGAGAGCACTTACTTGTGTAGTTCTGCAGCTTCCCAAGTTCTGTGGAGAGGGACAGGCATTTTTCAGGGGTCAGAGTCAATTCTGGCACAGCTGCACGTGGCACAATCAAGCAAACAAGTAAACAAGCAAAAGTGCTAAGGGCTAAGCTATGTGCTAAGCTGCTGCCTGATTGGCCATATGTTGCTGTCAGTCAGTTAGCTGTTGACATTGGTGGCACGTTGTGAGGCATCTAGCCCCATCTGCTCAAAGTCACTAACCCCTGCTGACTATCCACGATATTGTGCAGCCAACAATGGGGGTCGCCATTACACCTCAGTATTCAGAAAAACGGTTTGCAAGCTGCATTGTATTGATTTGAATGTGGCGGTAGACAGTGCTTGACATATCCTAAGCCATGTAAAAGCAGACTTTTATATTTTTCTGTCAGTCATATATTATATAGAATAGGCTATACATATTGAGTGCAGAATTGTCAACATTTCGAAAGAAACGTAAGTTGAAGCATATTTTAGTTAGCCTGCTGAGACCGCACTAAGTTATAATGTTGAATGGACGTTACATGAAAACCGGATGGATTTCGTGAATAAGGTGGATTAGCTCACCTTTGCCATGCAGCTTTTTGAGCTCATCCTGGAACTTGTCCACCAGGGAGTTGACCGACTTCCTGATTGTGCCCAAGTACAGGTCAGTGTTCACGGACACTGCTGACCAATCAGAAGGTTCAGGTGGCGGAGGCAGTGTAGGAAGCAACTGTAAAAACAAATAACTTCCTTAGAAAACTTGTCCAGTGAGGGTATTTTGTCTCTGTCCACATGTGTGGATGGAGGGACACCTCTTTTATATGGGTTTATATCAGTAGCACTTTGATATGTTTATCATTCACAATTTAAAACATTCCTACAGTAGATGACTATACTGCATATTTATCCCCCTAGAATTCAGATTGGTTGTCAGATGTTTCTTTTTACTGTGTGTGCATGGACGGAGCTATGTTTGTGTTGAAATGTGTTTTCCATTAACTGCCCAGCCCTACAGCACACACACACACACACACACACACACACACCTGTAGGAAGAGCACTCTGTCCTGAGTGAGCGCGAGGGCCTCCAGCTCGTTGTTGCGCCTCTTGAGGAGTCCGAGCTCATGCTCCAGGCTGTGGGCCAGCTCCCGGGCCTGCTCCTCCGCCTGACGCTGCCGCCCCGTGATGGCCTCCACCAGCTCCGCCTGGCTCCGTTCCAGAACCTTCTGCAGTTCCGCATACACCTGCCAGCTCTCCTCCAGCTCCTTCTGGGATGAGGACTACAGGGGGAAAAGGGAGACGTTAGTGGACTAAACACCTATAACACACACACACACACACACACACACACACACACACACGGTCATGTTTCCAAATTGAAAGATTATTACAGAGAGAGGACACATAAGATGACGTTAAGACGTTAGTGGACTAATGACCTACATGCACACACACATGCATGCACGCACACACCCACACACACACACACACACACACACACACATACTGAACTAAAGATGTTCTTGTAAGTGTTATTGTTTATAATTTATGTTCTATATTACTTTGGAATTTAAACTATGTGTATATATGATCTACATGTCCAATTTGTAACTAGATGTACCGCAGAGCGGTACAAAATATGACCGCCGCCCAGTCCAGCACATTTTTCCACAAAAATAAGTCACGCTGAAAGGCATATATGATTTTAACTGTCTCACTGAATTGCATTATGCACACTCAATTCTCACTGGTATCTGCTAGACAACAAGACAACCAAAACATGATTAGTTCATAGATTTCACATGTAAAATACATTTTATACAACCCCACCCCCATCTTGCCTGTTCATAATTCTGATAAATTCTTGAATTGTGTGCATGTGTGCGTGTACATGTTTGTGTGTGTGTGTGTGTGTGTGTGTGTGTGTGCATGTGCTTGTGTGTTTGCCTGTGTATGTGCCTGTGTGTGTGCATGTGCATGCATACGTACATATGTCTACTGTGTGAGTATGTGTCATACGTATGATTACTGTGAATGTATGTGTGTGTGTGTGTATGAATGTATGTGTATGTCTGTTTATGCATATGTGTGCATATGGAATGGGTTAACATGACCCCTGGAGGCAAACATACGCAAAAAAATTGTCATCCTAGGCCCTACGGTTCTCAAGATATTCACAGAAAACTCTGTTGGTGTACGGCACTAAATGTACACATAAATTAATTTATTGTATGGCCCCCATGAACGAAAGTCCACAAAACTTGGCATGCATTCGGAGGGTGTCATAATGATCCTAACACTTTCAATTTTGTGCAGTTTTGACCATGTCAGCTAAGAGATCTTGTGATTAAAACACCAACAAACGAACAAAAAACGATGGTTCCATGCTATCCATGTGGGGCTACATGCCCACCAAGTTTCGTGTACCCCGGTCTTTCAGTGTCCCGGGAATCTTTGACGGAAAATTGGCCATGCAAAAAAAAAAAAAAAAATTTACATTTTTTAAAAAAAAAATCTGACTAAACCTTCGCTGCGCAGCGGTCATAATAATGTGCTTGTTAAAGCAGGAGCTATTTGTAAGGAGGCCTTCATTTAAGTTAAGTGTCTGGCTGATTCCTCTTTGTTACCGCACGATTGTTCTTGATCTCAGCTACTGTACTTGATCAGAAAAGAAAGCTCTTTGTGAATCACTTCTGTTTCAATTTAGGAAGTAAACTAGGGTAAGATGAACTGACATATGAATGGTAAGGGCAGTGTCCCTGTTTTAACTTTACAAAGATAAAAACATTACATGTTTTGGAGGTACCGGTATTTACACTATTGAGCTGAAAATGTCCCCGGGTTTTGTTGCAGAAATCTGGTCACCTTATATTGGGGAACTAAGCACATACAACATGCACACACACACACACACACACACACACACACACACAGGATTTCCACATGGACCTGCCAGCTTTCATCACGATCCAGTGGACGTGGAGGAGAGATTTTAATTTACTACACACAAACACACACATACACACACACACACACACACACACACACACACACACACACACACACACACACACACCTGTCACTTCTCTGCTAACACCCTTGGAAATTCAGGAGACATCCCATTTTCACATACTCTAGATAGAGAGAGAGAGAGAGACTGTGCGATTGAGTTGTCAGGTCTCTCCCTGTGTTAGACCATATTGTCACAGTGACCTCGAACAAACACAAACACACACGCACACACACACATACACATACACAAACACACACACACACAACCACATGTACAGGCAGTGCATTCTCTCTCTTTCTCTTTCTTTCTTTCTTTCTCTCTCTCTCACATACACATACACAAACACACACACACACAAACACACACAATCACTAGGAGCAAGCTGGTGTTGGCAGCTCACAGCCTCCCCTGGATGCAGCTTTTAAAAGCAGGACACTGGCTCAGACAAACAGGGCACCCGGTAACCCAATAACACACATTCTGCACTGGAGTCAGTCTCCAGGCCCCACACACATTTCAACAACTCTCTGCACAGATAGGCCTAAAGATGAGGGACGCAATGATGGAACTGTCCTTTTTCATTACAATAAAAGGAACTTGCACTTTGTAATATGACACACACACACACACACACAGAAACACAAACACAAATGTACTGTAACTTCAGGCATGGGATGAATAACCATGCATGCACACAGTGTGTGTGTGTGTGTGTGTGTGTGTGTGTGGTGTGTGTGTGTGTCATATTACAAAGTGCACACACACACACACACACACACACACACACACACACACACACACACACACACACACACACACACAAAGAAACACAAACACAAATGTAATTTCAGGCATGGGATGAATAATCATGCATGCGCACAGTGTGTGTGTGTGTGTGTGTGTGTGTGTGTGTGTGTGTAATAGCATAAGCTAATGACAGTGCCGTGAGAAGGGCAGTTCGCCTTGGGCATTTGCTGTCTGATGAGAACACTGTCCTCAATGGAATGACCTGACAAACCAGTTGTGCCGCTACAAACACACATAGACACACACACACACACACACACACACACACACACATTCTATTGGCACGTGTCAGAGCAGGATAATAGTGGGTTATTTTCAGCACGTCCCTGTAGTCTCTTCAGCCCATTACAGCCTGTAGGATAGGCAGACAGACAGAAAAACAGATAGACAGACAGACAGACAGACAGACAGACAGATAGATTGATAGATAGTGTGTGTGTATGTGTGTGTGTGTGTGTGTGTGTGTGTGTGTGTGTGTGTGTGTGTGTGTGTGTGTGTTTCTATAAGTGTGCTGATTGTCTATTTACTCGCTTTTGACTGAATCCCATGTGGTTTGTGTGGTGACAGTAACCTGAGCTTACAGTACTCTAATCTCTCTCTCTCTCTCTCTCTCTCTATCTATCTCTCTCACACACACACACACTGCCCCCCCCCCCCACCACTGACACACAAACACACAACCCCCAGAGACCTGCTGCCAGGCTGTGTAACCTTATCCTCATTGTATTTATAACCACCACAGGCTGCTGCTCTCCAGCTGAGCTGGCCAGGTTCATCCCAGTCCTGATGGGCATGTTCGAGCCATGCACAGCCGACAGCTTACAGTCTGGGTGTGACGATAGGATTGGCTTGTACATATACAGGAATATGTATACACCAAAACATCCATTCAGAAATGCACAAGTGTGCAGACATTATTGAAAGCATCAGTGTGGAAATGTAGACACACACACACACACACAAACACACACACACAGCACATAAACACACACCTGAATAGAAATACAGACATGTATCCTCATATATGCAAATATATACACGCAATGAAACACATGTTCATGATGCAACACAAACACACACACACACACACACACACACACACACACACAAACAAACAACACACATACAGAGAGTTGCAGAGTCATACTAAAATCCTTCTTTGACCTCAGGTTGCTTAAGTGCCCTATTGACAAAACAAAATGGCCATATAATGTTTGCCCAAGAAGGAAGGGATCAGTTACAGATGCTGTAAGACTGAATGCGTGTGTGTGTGTGTGTGTGTGTGTGTGTGTGTGTGTGTGTGTGTGTTTTGTGCGTTTACCCTCTCTTGTAACTCAAGTCAGTTACTACTAAACAAAACACCGTCAGCAAACTATTCCCATCTTTCAACCAGCCTCCCTCATATTGCTCAGTCTGAATGGTCAGTTTAATATTTAAATGTCCATTTGTGTCCAGCAACATCACATCTGTTTCCATAACATCTCTACGCTGCAATAACAACCACGTCCAGTAAAGACTCTCCTCTCTAATATCTGATTTCCTCCTTGGTACACTGTGCTATTGTCCTGTGGCGGCACTCAGTCTTTGCGCTTGTTTGTTAAAAGGTCTTTATCTGGCCCTGTGAGATGCGAGGCGTGGTTTGCGAGCGCTGTTAGAGCGCAGGCAAGGTAAATATTTGCAGTGGCTGGACTGGTTAAGCAGCTCTTGTGGTGGTGGTGGTGATGTGAGTTTGCTTGTGGAAAGTCATGGGGCTCACAAAGAGGAGATGTGAGGGCACGCAGGGCAAGCATAGACTCTTTATCTCTCTTTCTCTTTTCTCTCTCTCTCTCTATCTTTTTCTCTCTCTTTCTCTCTGTCCTTTTCACTCTCTATCTCTCTCTCTCTCTCTCTCTCTCTCACACACACACACACACACACACACACACACACACACACACACGCATACACACACACACAGACACACACACACACACACACACACACACACACACACACACACACACACACACACACACAGTTTGTCCTCAGTTTGTTCAGAAGGCATTGTAGATGGAGCCTACCTTGATGACCTTGATGGACTGTTTGATCTCATCCAGCTTCTTGGCCCGCTCTTTCATGAGGTGTTTGATCTCCGATCGCCTCTTGTTCACCTGACTCTGTGAGAGAGAGAGAGAGAGAGAGAGAGAGAGAGAGAGAGTGAGTCATAGGTCAGACCATGGGACAGTCATAGTACCACACTTATATCAAAATTGCACTATTGTTTTTTTTTCTTTATTAGATAATTGATTGGAAAGACACACACACACACACACACAGAGAGAGAGAGAGAGAGAGAGACCTATTGGTATGATCTGTCACAGATTTACAGTATATTTCCTGCTCGATCACATTCACACACAGTTACTGCCCCCTCCTCTGTCTCTCTCTGTGTTTATCTATCTATCGGTCTCTCTCTGTGTTTATCTATCTGTCTGTCTCTCTCTGTGTTTATCTATCTATCGGTCTCTCTCTGTGTTTATCTATCTGTCTGTCTCTCTCTGTGTTTATCTATCTGTCTCTCTCTTACCATCTTCTTCTTCCACTCGCGCTCAATGGACACAATGTCGTGTGTCTTGTGGCTGGTCTCGGCGCACTCGGGGCACACACAGATGTAGTCATTGCGGCAGTAGGCCTCCAGGAGGCGCTCATGTCTGCGGCACACCTTGTCCTCCAGGTGGGCGACTGCTGGCATCAGCCGGTGGGACTGCAGTGTCTTCACTTTGCGGTGCGGACGCAAGTGTGTCTCGCAGAACGAACCCGGGCAGTTCAGACACGACTTCACAGCCTGGAAAAGCAAAAAAAAAAAAAAAAAAACCACATACATAAACAGAAATATCAGGCATTCTGACAAAATAAATGTATTATGGTGTATTATTTAAAGAAGATGTCATATTTAACAAAAATGTTCTGCATTTGAAATAGAAGATGCTCCAAATTCTGAACATTCAGATTTATTAAAATTTCTCTTTAATTACATAATTCACAGCAAGAAATGTCTTAACAGCGACATAACTGAGTGTTGTGTGATGGTTTATCATAGTTGTTAGTAATGATTGTACCAAATTCAGCATTTTGTGAAAGAAACCAGGCTGAGGTTTTTCATGTATTCTTGATATAATGTTAGTTGTGAAAATGAAAAACCGCCAAGAATGAAGTGAAAGACTTAATTTTTTTAACAAAGAGAAAAAACATATCAGCATGAACCTCCATGTTTCTAACCTTCAGCTTTCTCCCGATGCAGGAGTCACATGGTATGTCTCCCTCCTGGGCGAAATCTCCAGTCTTCGACTTGCCCTTGAGCGACGCCGGCGACGCACCTGGTGACCCCGCGGCGGCGGGAAAGCCCTCTCCGCCGCTCACCTCCAGCACGGACAGCCCCTGGAACTGGGTGGCGATCTCGGCGAGCACGCGGTTGACTGACAGCTCGGGCCGCTTGCTGTAGCTCTTCTTGCACATGGGGCAGAGGAACTTCTTGCTATGGTCCCAGTAGCCCTGCAGGCAGGCCTTGCAGAAGCTGTGGCCGCAAGGCGTGGACACGGGCTCCACAAACACCTCCAGGCAGATGGAGCACTGGAACTGCTCCTCGGAGAGGGTGCGTGCCGACACCACCGGGCCTACAGCAGGAGAAAGAGAGAGAGAGAGAAAGGGAGAGAGAGGGAGAGAGAGAGAGAGTAAGGGAGAGAGAGGGAGATATAGAGAGAGAGATAGGGAGAGAGAGAGAGTAAGGGAGAGAGGGAGAAGGGGAAAGTGAGGGAGAGTATTATTAATTTATATTTTTTATTTATTTTTCTCTCTTTTTTATATTGTATCTTTGTATTGTTTGGTTATATGTTTGCTTTGGCAACATTGCTTCATAAGTAATTCCGAAAAAGCTCCATTGAAATTCAAAACTGAGAGAGAGAGGTCAAGCCAGCGGGTGAGGAAATGAGTGATAGAGAGAGAGAGAGAGAGAGAGAAAATGAGAGAATGAAAGAGGGCAATAAGAGGTAGAGAGAGTACGACGGAGTATTAGGGCCACACATGAAGAAAAAAATTAAGATTAAACTCGACATGTCGAGAATAAAATTGAAATATCATGTCGACTTTAATCTCGACGTGTCGACATTAAACTCAACATTTGACAATAAAGTTAGTTTGGAGAGAGAACGACCGCTCGGGACGACTGAAAGGGAGGACGAATGAAACATTGCAGTTTTCTTCGAGTGCAACAATGATTAGACATAGGCTAGGCCTACATCATGTGGACAAAACATAGAACATATTAACCTCCGTTGCTCAGCCAAATGCTTTCCTGTTATCACGGAGTTATGAATGCGATGGGCAAAAGTAGACGTTATTAGCGGTTTATTTATTTATTGTAGGCCTAATAAAAAGTGTTTTTCATCTAAAGGTTCAACTTCATGCTTATGCACTAGACTAGGTATACTAAGTGCTCTCCCCTATCCCAGACTTTCACATTGTTTGTTTGTAATGGATGCAAAACAACCTATTGCTGAATGTCTATGGAGGGACAAATGAAGCTTTCCTCCAGACCAGGCAACCCCATTCTAAGTAAATGCACACATATTCCCTCACGGGATCAAAAGAGTATAGGCCTATATACTTACATATCTGTGTTTATAGCCTCCTATATGTATTGCAGGTGAGACATGGAAAAGCAGTTTTAGAAAAAAGTTTTGACATGTTAACCTATGGAGTGATGGCCTGTGGGTCATGAAGGACCGTTATTTGGATGTGTGGTGGCCTTGCACGTAAAACAGAGTGAAATAACATTTTGTAGCCTACTATAGAAACATTATATCATTGGAAACATGTATTATGTGTGATGTTAAAATCGTGGTCTTCTACAGAACTGCCCGGCATGACCAAATTGGCTGCTCCGTGTGATGCCACCAAGTACTGCAAAAAGTGCAACAGACGCTATCATGTCAGATACGTTGGCCCTCACATACAACAATGCCTACAGTATGTTAACCAACATAAGGCGCATTCCAACTCCTCCATCCAATGGTTGGAATTTGTGATGGCTGATAGGAATCTCGAAGTACAACATGCTTATAAAAAGGTGGTGTCAAACACGCCCTGGAATTTAATGGGTGCTTCCATCACGGCCATGATTGTTGTTACAAAACAGACCACATACACCCCCTGTTAAAAGTTCCTTACAGCGTTGTAAGACAGCATTTTGACGACAAGGTGGCATACCTCACCGAGATACACGGGTTTAAGGTGGGAGTAATGTGGGAATGCCAGTGGGTTCAGGCCAAGCAGAATGACCCAGCTGTCAAGAGTTTTATGGCCAGTTATGTGCAACCTGAGTGTCTAAATCCTCGTGACAGTCTTTTCGGTGGAAGAACGAATGCTTACAAACTTCACGCAATCTATCTGAATATCTGCAAT
>NW_027468640.1:18358975-18373975 GCF_046254945.1 Alosa pseudoharengus
ATCATTTATATTTCATCAGTGGTGATTATTTGTCTGTTTCTTTCCATATGCTGGTTCTTCTGTATGACTTTTGCTCATTACATTCTTCTGTGCAGCCTGCCCTTTTACGCATAAGCTCTCTCTCTCTCACACACACACACTCACACACACACACACACACACACACACACACACACACACACACACACACACACACACACACACACACACACACACGCACATGCACACATTCATTCACATGCCTACTGCTCCGTCTTTCTAATGTCACATTTTTTCCAGTCTGCTGTTTCATCTGCATCAGTTCATCTTTTCAACCTTCCATCTCAGCTCATGTATGCACACACACACACACGCACACACACACACACACACACGCACACACACCCCACCCCTGGGCAAAGCTCTGTTCAGTTCTGTTCTCTTCGTTCCCTCGTCTCCCTCACTCCATGTTCCTCTACCTCAATCCCAGTCTTTCCTCACACTGTTATTAATAGAAACGCTACACTCCTCCTCCTCCTCCTCCCTCCATCTCCCTCTCTCACTCTCTTTTCTCTCCCTCTCTTATTTTCAAAGCCCCTCTCACTCCCTCTTTCTCTCTCTCTCTCCCTCTCTCATCTTTCTTTCCCTCTCTCCTCCCCCGCATTACACCACTTTACTGCTGTTGGCTGAAAGTGCACACACTCACTCCTGCTTTTTTTCCCCCTCTTCTCTTTTCCCCCCTTTTTGCTCTCCCTCTTATTTCCTCTCTCTTGATCTCCTGAGCTGTGATTCTCCACCTTTCTTCTCTCTCCTCTCCTCCTCTCTCGTTCTTTTTTGCTCTCCCTCTCTCTCTTGTCCTGGTGTGTCCTCTTCAGTATAGCGCGCAAACAGACACACACACACACACACACGCACACACACACATCCCATATATGCATTCACTGCAGTGCTGAGAGAGAAGGGTAGAAACACTCAAACACTTGCATGCATGCAACATATGTTCTCTTTTATCCCGTTTGGTCTTGATTGCACATCCTCTAAGGCTAACATACTGGCTCACATAGAATTGTAAAGCATATGAAACAAGCATAGTGGTCCTTATAGAATTAGCAAGGATATGTACAGTGTATAAAATCAAACAGTTACCCCATATATCACACACACACACACACACACACACACACACACACACACACACACACACACACACACACACACACACACACACACACACACACACATACACACATATAATTATAATGTGTATGAACCATCAAGCATGGTGGCCCTTGTAGAATTAGCAAGAACTAGTGGTTTCACGTATGTGCTTTAAGACTTGGGTCAATGAAGTCCAGGCCACCATTACAGTGGAAAATCTCCTAGACTTTGCATAAACACCAGGATTTGGACTAAAGTTTCCTCATCCTCTCTGCAGACACATGTCCCCACTCTCTCTTTCTCTCTTTCTCTCTCTCTCTTTCTCTCTCTATCTCTCTCTCTCACACACACACACACAGACACACATACAGTGAATCACACACACACACACAAACACACACACACACCCACACACACACACACACACAGGCCTGTATTTGCAGCATGTTTAATGCAGTTATTGTACTGTGCATTCTGATTTTGCAACTGAAGGTGGCTGAGGAGAAAACATGCTGTACAAAAATGCTGACAGTGTCCTGTTTTCTGTTGTGTAATACCTGACACACACTCACCTCACCTCACACAAATATGAAAAGGATAAAAAGACTGTATGAGTGTGTGTGTGTGAGAGAGAGAGAGAGAGAGCAAGTCTTGTTGACTGTTTTCTCATATATTCCATGTCTTTCTGCTTGACTCAGTCACCACAAAACGGCTAGAGATGTAACAATTTAATAATATTATTTTGTAACAATTTAATAATATTTAATATTTCAATAAAAATGTCATTTCATCTTGACATTCACCAGCAGTCTGGGACTTTCTTGGACATTCAAGTGACTCAAATGTTAATCCCATCTGTTGGCTGCCTACGCCAACCATCAAACTTCAGTAATGATGGGCTCCCCGCCCTGCCAATAGGAATATGATGTATTAGTCATGACCCTGAATGACCCTGAATTCAACATATAAACAGTCATCCTCAAACTCATCATCTTGCGACTCTGATATTGGATTTATCAATGCTTCTGAAGGATTGACAGCTCGAGCTGCAGTCCTATTTTAAAAACTGCATTATTTTTTTGTGATCAATATTATAGATATAATTTGTTTATCATATTATGTCATCCTTCCTATTTTCAAAGTTGCATTAAAGTCAAAGTCTACTTTGGAGGACACATCTCTCAACTCACCGTAGGGTGACAAATTCAGCAGTATATTGGGCAGCACATGGCAGCCAATTCAACAGTGTTGTATCTCTACAGGCCTTATTGACTTATTGTGCAATAAATATCCACTGATTCCCTGTCTCTCTGGGGTGTTGTTAAGTTGACAGGCATTTTTAGTACTGTGCATCATTCGTTCACTGACAGGGACAGTGGTAGGGCTGTGACCTTCTAGTAGGTTGTGTATGGTCTGTTTGGCACGGTACAGTAGGTGTACAGTAGATATCAACCGATAACTAGCGTGCACCTGATCTATCTATCTGTCCACAAGTTTAAGTGTTTTCTTTATTATTATTTGGTTATTTGATTCTAGATTTTCAATCACATATTTCCCCAAAGCACACTTGGACCTTTTTTATTCAAAATTCACAGTATAGCAACCCATTTCAATTCATAGGAAAAGCATATGCATATTTCAATGCATAGGAAATGCATAGTTTGCGGAAACACAGGCACAGTCTCTAAGTATCACAGTCTCTAAGACGTAAAACAGACCTGTTGTTATTCTGGTGACAGATCGAATGTGCATGAGTCTTTGTAAAATGCCTGAATCATGTGATCTATACTCAGAGCTGCATCCAGTCAATTTCCTGTCAGCCGTGCCTTGACTGACAGGACAATAAGGGATTGATTGACCGATAGATTGACTGATTGATTTGTAAATTGATTTGTTTCCACACCAGATGCCCTGCCAAAGTCGATTTCCATGTCGTTCCCATTTGTGCTGAAAGAATTTCTGCTTTTGTCCGGCGCTGCTGTGGACTGTACGGATTGTTGAACGCTGCCAATGCCTCCGTGGAGTAGGTCCAGCCAAGGAGCTCGCATGGAATGAGGCCTTTTCCTCTCCGCCATCCAGAATTTCCAGCATTTGTCACCCTCTGTAACACACTGCCTCCATTTAGCCGGGCCTCAGGAATGTAGTCTCTCTGTGTCTCCTCCCCGGTCCATCTCTTCCTCCCTCACTCTCACTCCCTCTCTCTCTTTCTCTCCCTCTCTCTCTCTCGTTCTCTCTGTCTCTTTCTCTCACTCCATCTGTCTTTGTCTCACTCTTGATCTTCCTGTCTCTGTATGTTTATAGTTTATGTTTATGTATGTCCAAGTCATATACAGTCAGCGCATTAGAGCCTTCTGATGACTTCCTGGAGTGATCATTCCTCAGACTGATTCTTGTCTCTGCAGCTGACTGCACCAAAGACCTTTTAGGCAAGTCCCTGCACTCGGTGGCAATATTGCAATGCATTTTGGTCACTTATCGGGCATCTCTTTCAGGCAGAACTGCACGTGCGCAAGACTTCACATCACCAACCTTGCTCCAGCTGCGAGATCACAACACATGATTGCCACAATGTATTTCACAACACACCACATGATTGGCACGATGTATTCACATCCCAACTTTTGGCAGCGGAAGGGGCGAAATATGTGTAGACGACTACATACATTTCTATGGGAGATTCTTTGAGTGCTATGTCTCCTCATTAGAAAGTCTCTGACTGCAATAGTTCCTGTAGTGCACATACTGTATACAGCCTGCACAGCAGGCCACCTATTCAGCTTCTATGCTCCGGAAGCGGATACTCAATGGATGGAGAACAATCACCTTGGGTACCTACTGTGTCACTACAAGTGAAGGTGCAGAGGCTATATTATTGAGGCCAGGGCTGCAGTGGAGGCAAAACGCAAGTAAACACAATTTATCCACCTTTGACATTTCAGAAGTATAGAGTTTATCCACCTCTTATTAATTTATCTGCCTCTTAAAAGAGTGTATTCGCTAATTGAAACCTTTAACATCCAAAAATCACATTGCATTAACCACATTCACAATATGTACACTCATCAACACTCTAGGAACCATTGAATAGCACTGGTATTGTTATAAACATTGGGCAGTAACCTCCACCATAATCAAACATGTTCTGAATGCCATTTTTTTTAAAAATCTGATACAGCATGGCGCAGTCCACCTTACCGTGATGACAGAATTCATAGTTCATCCACCTCTTATTTGACCACTACACCCCTGCGTGGGGTATTTGCCCACAACTGTGTCTGGATCGTGTTTCTTTTTCTTTCTTTTTTCCCTCTCTTTTCCCATGTTCTTACCTGATGAGAAGGTGGACAGTGGGCCGGGCTCTCCTGAGTCTGCCCTGATTAAAGGGGTAGAGAACTATTTGGTGATCAAGTTGTCTTGAGCACACCATTATGTTTGCAATGGCGCTCTTCCATCGACTTGTGTTATATTTGATACAGCGGCACTGAGGCACAAAGTGGTATTACAAAACAGACGGTCCACAGCTGGCTGGTTGTCACGCTAACTTAAGTGGATATTAGGGCAACACAGAACTTGCCGGTTTTGACATTCTGTCAGAACAATTTTCAAAGTTGGTTGGTATTTCTAAGTAATTATTTTTTCCAACAAACAAAAAAAGGACACTTAGCCTGCTTAAATGACTGGGAATACAGTGACCTTCCCTCAGTATTCCTTTCTTGTGTTTGTCCTTTCAATGAATCCACTGGGAGTGATCTTAAGCCACATTCAGACAGGGAGAAACACATGCAGCAGCATAGCGATAAAAGATAATGGAAATGGAAATTAAACTCAGCAGCTTGTGGTGATTGCAGGCAAAATAACCGTTGGCGTCACAAAGTGTTGCGCAGCAAAGTCAAACTAATCGCAACTATGAGGTGACAAGCAGTGGCCGACGAGCATAATTTCTCCACTATTCCTTTTCCTGTTTACAGTCCGTCCCTTACTGTAAAGAAAGCCAACAGGGCCGTGACTGTTCTGTCCCCCAGTGCTGGGTTGTCTGCTGATGTCCCACATCATGCTCATCATTTCTTCTTCCTTCCATTTCTCGTAAAATCTGTTCTCCGTTTTCCATATAATTGTACCTTTTTATGGACAGAAAATAGAACACTCCAACCCCCAACCACACACACCCACACACTCCGTTCTTTAATTGACTGGAGGCGAGTCTTAAGCCTGCTGCTTGGGAAATGATGCTGGATTATGGCTTAATCTGCTCTCCCTATTCCTTTCCCCCCTCTGCCTGTTTTATTCCTGCCTAATTAAGAGGTGCACACCGCTCAGGGTCTTTTCTGTGTGTGTGGACGTGTGTGTGTGTGTGTGTGTGTGTGTGTGTGTGTGTGTGCCAGTGTGTGACAGTGTATGCATGTGCGTGTGAACGCATGCGTGTCTGTGCAGCTGGGAGCACTGCTGGACCCGAGGGTTGAGAAGTGACGTGTTGTGTGTGTGTGTGTTGTTGAGTGTGTTGTGTGTGTGTGTGTGCTGCAGCGTGTGCACTCATTACTGCTGAGGCTTAATGGAGACGGTCCTCAGAGGGACAGAGCGGAAACAACAGCTCTCCCAAGTCAAGCCATCCCTCCCATAGCATCCCATCCCCCACACACCTGAGGGACAATATCCCCATGGACATGCAGTCACTTACACCGACACGCACACGCACATAGAGACGCGTCCACACACACACACACACACAAATACACGTGCGCACACACACACACAATCAAACATATGCATACACAAACACACACAGATAAACTCTAACATATTCACAGACAGACATATAGACACACTAACACACACATACACACAGAAAGAGAGCCAGAGAGAGAGAGAGGGATAGAGATTGTTTAAAATAAGCAGCTGAAGATTTGATTACACTTGAATGTGTATGTTTTTGCGCCTGTGCAGTGTTGCACATATACAATCGCGCGCACACACACACACACACACACACACACACACAGACACACATATCCTGACTCCAAGGATTTCTCTGTCCCCAGGTAGGTCATGGCTCTGTGTTGATCATTTCTCTCATCTACATCACCAGAGAGTAAATGGAAAATGGAAAGAGAACAAAACCATCAAAAGAACACCACTGGAGTCATTAACGCTCTTTTCTTAAGCAACTTGCAGCAAGTTTTAATAATGCAGAGAGGGAAGAAAAATAAACTCTAAAAACAGTACAGGGATTTTTTTTTTATATGCATCCAATCACCATCTCTCCCATTACAGTGTTAAAAGATCAAAAACACACACAAAGAAATTCTACATAATTATACAGTGATCCATGACACTTAATTATAAACAAACTATCTATTTTGAATGTATAAGGTTGATTGGGTGTATCTATAGGAACACACAGACAGGCAACTACATATTTATCAGGATCAATGAGGTCATCAATAAATAACATGAAACAAGAGATAGTAGGAAGTGGTGTCATTTTCTGACACCAAAAAAAAAGCACGGCCAATGAGGAGAGAGAGGATAGGCAGGGTTTGTGGGTACCGGACTTCCTGATCCAGGGACATGCCCCTAAAGAAAGGGGCTTTCTGAGGTCTGTCTTTTAGTCTGTGATGCTGGTTGCCATGGGGATAGGTGTAGGGATCAGTGAAGGGCTACGGTCACCTGGGAAACCAGGGATTGTCACTATTGCTTGGAGATCTTGTTTGTCCCTAACATTGGTTGTGAGGTTTTTCTTGTATGCAGCGATGTGTTAACCGGGTTATATGATTGGATATTGGGTTTTTTTTGGTCCGTTTAGAAAAGTCTAATTTTCTTCAAGGACTCGTGTTCTCTAAACCATTTCCAAAGACAACCTCAAACAGGGCTTTTTAAGAATGGATGTTTCTAAATATGGAGTTCATCTGAAGTCTGGCATAGTGTTAGCACAATAAGATGGTCTTTTTTGTCAATTCTGTTACACAAAAGAATGAAACAACAATGTAAACAAATGTTGACATTCTTTGATTACAACACAGCGTTGTGAAACACACCACTTACTGCATTTCAAGCTTGATTCAATTAACTCTTCTAGCATGTTAGTGGCCTATAGTGTTTCGCAGAGAGAGAGAGAGAGAGAGAGAGAGAGAGAGAGAGAGAGAGAGAGAGAGAGAGAGAGAGAGAGAGAAAACGTCACAATTCTTAAACAGCCCAGTTGAGCACTCCGCTTCTTGCCTTGTCCTTCTGGACATGGCTGCCTTTAGGGAGATGGAAAAGGAGGTCGGACCAAAAATGGAGAGATGGGAATAATGAAGGATAAGTGGTGAAATGCCCGCTGGGTATTGAGTGGTGTGGGGGAGGGACACTGGTAATAGGAGGCATGGAGATGTGGCTAAATGGCAGGACTGGAGTGGTGGTGACAGGCTTTGCAGCAAGCGAGCTGTGAGGTTTGGAGAGTAAATAAATAAATAAATAATAAATAAACACATAAAGATTTGAAAAACAAGTTCAAAGACAAAAACAGATTGAGGTTAGAGAGCATCCAAATGAACGTGAGTGTGATCTAAAGAGCACGTTGGCTTTATTTAATTTTTTTATTTTATTTAT
Source organism: Alosa pseudoharengus (assembly GCF_046254945.1). Taxonomy (NCBI): domain Eukaryota; kingdom Metazoa; phylum Chordata; class Actinopteri; order Clupeiformes; family Clupeidae; genus Alosa; species Alosa pseudoharengus. The sequence goes on from NW_027468640.1 coordinate 18,366,698, forward strand.
TATTATTTTCTCATGAGGTGCTGGCTGGGAAAGCTGCTCAGCGCGAAAACAATGCGCCCGGTGCCAAGCGAAATGCATTGTGGGATGCCACCCCCCCACCCACCACCAACTCTGTCCCTTTAAACTCCCCAACCTCCCCAAACCTCCCTCCACTCACCCCCACCCCACGGGACTTGAAGCAGTAAGAATGACGTTGCGCTCTGACTGGCTATGGGTTACTTCTTTAATTAGAAAACGAGGCCACGTTCCATTAATAAAGCGTAATTAGTCGGGAGACCGAAGCTCGCACTGGGTGTCTGCAGGACAGTGTGCTACATAATGTGTAAAATGGGAGGGGGGGGGGGGGGTAGGCCTGGGGGTCGGGGTAGCGAGAGGAGGGTGCTCTGGTCCCAACAGAGAAGGGTGTTTTTGTGTGTGCCTGAATGTGTGTGTGCGTGCATGTGCATGTGTGTGTGTGTGTGTGTGTGTGTCTTGATATTAATGAGTGCAGTAGATGTGCTTGGATTAGTCATCCTTATGTGCTCAATTATAACTTATTCTGATACCAGCTGATGATGTTTTTGTGATCTCCCCAAATGTCTGTAATTTTCCTGTCTTCGCTGTCATTTGGAATTGTTCTCTCTCTCTTTGCCTCCGTCTTTCTCTCTCTCTCTCTGCTCTCAGTTTTTTGTTCCACACACAAGCGTTCTTGTCTGAGTCTATTGTTAAACCATCAAACCATCTGCATCACACTTTGATTTCACTCTCCTCTCTCCACAGTCATTATTCCAAGACAGACACAGACACAGCATCTGAGTCACAACCCAATTGAAGTGCTCACCTTAGGCACTCAAGTATTTAAGACTATCTGTGCTATGGTGGGGCCGGATGGATCCAGACACTGGTGACTAATGCTACACAGAGGCCAAGTGACTGGCTCTTTTTTTTTTACTCTGTGGAAATGATCCTTGACCGCCTCTTGGAACCAGACAATCTCTGCCGTCCCATAACGGAGAGATTTAAGGGTCATTCCCCTGGAGAAGAGACGACACGCTCTACAAACTGCCCTTTCCTCATGCCTTCCCCCTGGGGTTCAATGTGCTTAAATTGAAATCAATCCTGAGGAATCTCTCTCTCACTCTCTCTCCCATGCGCTTTACCTTATTTAATAGTTCAATACAAACAGAAACAATTAAATAAGCACTTAACTTGTGTTGATAACGTGTGAAACTAATATCCTGATCTGAGTTGGACGATCACTTGATTGGGATACAAGAGCTTTTCCCATCAGTTGGCATAAGACAGCATTTTCATTCGGAGTGCCTTCGTTAAGTGTTTTTCTATCAGTCGGTGATTAACCTCAAGTCTGATCTTGTTACCAAGCCAACGTCTCTTGCTCTGAGCCACTGTCGGACCACTCCCTGATTTAATTAAGCATTTCCTTACTGACACACACCTCAGTGGGCATCAATAATGAACAAAGAGCCGCGGACGGCATGTTTGTCACCTAACGGGAGCAGCTTCAGGAGGCTTGACCGAAGGAGGCCGAGAGCGGCCGCAGGTAACTGAAGCTTACGTCAGACCCGGAGCGAAGGAGAGCTCTAAAGCGAAAGACAAACGAAGCGATACAAAAAAAGAAAAGCGGATCTTGTTTCTCATACGCACGTCTGACACTGAGCCGGTAGACTGGGGGCGGAAACACAGAACCTGAGCTGGCATAGAAGTCCCTCTGTTTCCAACCACAGAGGTATGGAGAGAACAGGGAGGGAGGGAGAGAGAGAGAAAGAGAGAGAGATAAAAAAAGGTAATGAAAAGAAAGAGAGATAACCAGACAAAAGTGGGAGCTAGGTTTGGCCGATGTGCTTGTTCTTTTTTTACCTCTGTAATTGTGCTCTTGTGCCGTTCTGGCCAAAGGACACTAGCTAAGCAGCTACTCTTGTCTGTATGTACAGAGAACGCGAAAGCCCATGGCACCATACTTTTGACATGGGCATAGGTGGCACCTCTGTAGGACAGGTACTGATGAGTGACTGTGTGTGTGTGTGTGTGTGTGTGTGTGTGTGTAAGTGAGAGAGTGAAAAAATATGTGTGTATTTGGTGGTGGTGTTAGGGGAGGGGTATGTTCCCTTTTCGAGCAGGAGTGAGGTATCTCAGAGGGTGGGGGTGTGGTGGAGGTGGAGGTTCTCATCAGGATGGGTGATAGGATACTTGTCATGCTAGATTATAATTTCCGCTTCTTTCTGCCTTCTTTCCTCTCATCCATCTCCCTCGCTGTCTTCCCTTTCATTCGCATCTCAAAGTAAGCTGGTAAGCCTACTCTTTAAGCCATGTGTTCCTTTCTCATGTTGTCTCCCTAAGTCTTTCTTTCTTCTCACTTTTCTTTTCTGGCGGAATCATATGTTCTCATTGTTGGATATCATTTCATTATGTGCATTTAGGATTATGCATTGATTAACTGATTGATTTAATAATTTAATATTTGTCGTTTTGTTTTACAGTTTTGTTTTGTTTTGTTTTTTTTGGGATTTTTTAGCGTTCTCTGCCATGACGTCCTTCTCTACTTCTTCTTCTTCTGGAAACGTCTGAACTGGTTCTGGATGGCGAGGGCGGCCTTCTCCGTCTCGGGTGCCTCCAGATCGATGTCCACCTCCTCTTCTTCCTGCTGGGGCTTTGCCGGCGTCTCCGCGGCTTTCTCTGCAACGGACAATGCCAGCCAGCATATTACCAACACACCACTGCAGAAGGTCCTTTATAAAAATAAAAAAACCCAACCTGTTAGCAACTTAGTTGGTTAGCAACTATGGTTTTGGGAAACGTGCCCCAGACCAATGCAATATCTACTAAAATGGACAATGCCAGCAAGCAGATTACCAACACACTACTGCATAAGGTCCTATATAAGATAACTATCAAACCAGTGCTATATCATTACAGATACACACCTCAGGGGACAACAATAATGAGCAAACAGACAACAAACAACACACACACTACTAATCTATGTACAGGCAGGTATCACATTTCACACTTACAGGACAATACCACTAGTGTCATACATTTACTTTACTTTTTTAAACAGAAGACATCACAACTAAGGTATATTCATAAAAGTTACTTAAGCAATAAGCCCCGAGATGCCGTAGGTTACACTGATTCTACAACAGCTAAGGGCCGTTGTTAGGCATGACGCGCTAGCGGAGCTGCAACTAATGATTATTTTCATAGTCAATTAATATGTTGATTATTCTCTTGATTTATCAAGTTTATTTATTAAGTTGTTTGACAGATTGACAGAAAATAGTGAAAAAATCACTTATTGAACACAGGCAGACACAAGCATGCAAGTAACTGATAGTCAACATTTACGGTAGCCTGGAAAATCCAGACCCTGGTAATCTAGAAAGATTAATGGTCTGGCCACGAACAATGTAATGGCCCAAATCGAGGGGCGGCAACAAGCATGCATTTAAAAATCTCACCGCACGCAATTGGATAACACTAGACCATGTTTTCTCTGAATGATTTCGGACTTTGACGCAATCGGATAACACACCAATGTGTACTGTCCTCCAACGTTGCAGCGCTGTCTTCATCAGTTTAGCTGGTTCCCCGGATTTTGGGGTAAAAGTAACGTGCATCATTGCTCATTGCCAGAGTGTCTCGCAGAGACAATTCCATTGTGCTCTCTCACAAACTCTGGATTTCCAGGGTACATTTACGGCTGTCTTGAAGGAATTCAGATCCTGGATTTTCTGAGGTAAGATCTTAAAAAACACCCCCTACCTAGCAGTGTTGTAGTACTCGAGTCCGAGACTCGAACTGGAGTCCGAGTCATTAGCTAAATTTAGAGACTCGTGACTTGACTTGGACTTGAGCACTGATGACTCGAACTTGGACTCAGACTCGTGCATTCGCACTCGCGATGACTCGTCGAGGACTCGACTTTTTTTTTGTAATATATCATAAGGCTATAATTGTAGTATGTCATTAGGCTATAATTTGCTATATGATTTTAATATCTAAATTATTCGTAATACTAATTTTAGTTCAAGGGAATGTTAGGCTACTGCTTCGTGTCGTAGTGACTTGACTACAACACTGCTACCTAGAACCTACCTAGGGTGGAAAAGAAAACTCAAAGACGGCAGACTGAGATTCCCTGACAATGCAAGACTCACAATCAGAGCTGTGAGCTCTACAGACTTTAGTGGGTATGTATAGAGTACCCAACAGCTACGGAGTATTTGTACAGAGTTAATTATTCACTCTCAAAAATAGGGGTATGGTTGGGATACATTTTTGTTCTTTTAGGTATAACTTTTGACCCTGTACCTTATAGGAGACACAATTGAGCCACTGAAGTACTAATACGTACCATTTCGGGACCATTAATGTACCTGGAGTCTGTTGCAATATACCATATCACCGCTAAATGGGAGAATTTCCCTCCAAGAATTAACCCATGACATTAGACAATGTAGCTTTAACTTTGTCTCACTCACCAAGTAATGGAGCAACTTAGAGAGGCTTGGTGCACTCTAAGAAATGCAGGTACCAGTGTGTATCGAAGGAAGTACAAATACTTGTCGGGTAGTACTCTTTTGAAGAACAATGATGTACCCATGAATGCAGGTATTTTTTGTACCCATCAAGGTACACATGTGTGTTAAAATTGTAAGTTATGGTCCTAACTACAGCAATTAGGGATTATGGGTAAATGTTACTTGTTTATAATGTTTGTTTTTTCTTCTCATTACTGTTTATTCTGGCTTTTTGGGAAGTGTATGATGTGTCTGTTTTTTTGCGATGTGTATATACTGTAGAACAACTGATGAGCAAAATGACTGTAAGACATTGTCAGAGTATTGTCAGGATTACCATTGAGGAGACCATTATTAGAATATATGGACATTTTAGAGAGTAGACATACTTCTTCTTGGGTTCAATGCAAAATTGACTACTTTCTCAATTAGCACTGATCTGTCCTTGGTGGTGTCACAAAGTTGGGCACTCAATGCTTACTTGCATTATGTGTCTGCAGGGGCGCTGCTAGAGAATTTGGGCCCTATGACTGACAATAAATCTGTTCCTGCCTCCAGCACAAGCAATACTTTAAGCCCTATGCACAGGATTAAGTTGTTGTGGATAGTCATCTACTTGATGTGGCATTCTGGGTACAAACTTCCAGTAATTGACCTCTGAAGTTCGCCTACAAAAAGTACTCAAAGATGCCATCTTCGTCCATATAAGGAGATCTGGGTGATATTTGGTACCCTTAAAGTACAGATTAGTACCTTTTTAGGGTGCTATGCGATAATGATATACAGGTACATTCATTGTCATTGCAGGTACACAAGTGTACCTTGATGGGTACAGATGGATAGCGTACAAAAAAGTACCTGCATTCATGGGTACATTATTGTTCTTTAAAAGGGTACTGCCCCAGCGACAAGCATTTGTACCGACATAGGTACTGTACACACTAGAGTGTTGGCTACTAGTTACTACCAGTAATGTGAATGTTTTGCAAGTTATGCGGGCTCAAACATACTGAATAAATACACCGTATGTTACTTAAAAAAAAAACTATAAAGGAAATGAGAAACTGAAATGGGTTTCTCCACACTACACAACCAAACAGGGTGCAAAATTGACTTCATCAGAGCCAGGACAAATGTTCAACAAACAAAAAGAGCATCTGATTACAATGATGGATTACACTTTTAATGAAGTGGTTGTGATGAACACATTGCCTGTGTAAGGTTGACATGAGACTGAGATACACAGAAGTGCCGGTGTCGTGTGCCCAACTCACCTTTGTTATCGGCTGCCGCTGTTTGGCTGCTTTTGGGATTATCTGTGGACCTGAGCTGTAAAGCAAATCAAAAGAGAGATGAAGAAAAGAGGGCACATATCAGTTACTCATTCAGGAAAAACGTGACAAATAGGTCAGAACTGGTAATGAAGTAGTGTCAGTAGTAGTAGCTAAGCAAGTACCGGTAGTACATTTCTACAGTTTTCATTTATGGTTAATGGGAGCTTTCATCTTGGAAATTCGAACATCAGACGCAGATTTGGAACAGGATTGATGATGGCCTCAAGGTGTTGCCCTCTATCTCCAACTTCAAAAGACAACTGAAAAATAATCTCTTACTAACCTATATCTAATATAAAAGTGTTTTCTCATGGACTACTGGGATGTATGTGTATGATTATATGTGTATGTAATGTTATGTATGTTATGTGTTTTGCTGCGCTCTTTGCGTCTTTTATTCATTCATTTACAGTTTTTTTCAACTGCTTACACACTAAATCTTTGCTTGTCACACAATTTTCTAAATATGTCCTCCAAACATCATAACCCGACACCAAATCTGCAAAACCATACACTAATTCTCAGTGTTTGACTCAGTTTTCAATTGACTAAAACACATTTTGCAAAACACCACACACAATTTTCTACCTAACACACAAAAATCTAACAGGAAGTAACTTGATTTCGTTCTTCAAACACAACCCATCAAAATGCCACACTAAATCACCAGTGCTTCACTCTTTCTCTTCACATGTGCAAACACTCTTTACTTTACTGAACACCATCCAATCATTGCCTTAGTATAGGTCTATGAATAGATATACTCTCTATATAGGTATAGACCCTTTCAATCTGCTCCTAGAGGATTTCCGGTTGAAATATTCAGAACCAATGCAGATACTTTGAAAATTACAGTAATCGGACTTTAGCTTACAGTAATGTTCTACAAAAAGTTGACTTTATGTAAAATTTGTCTTTTTACTCTATTTTTGTTTGTCCCCATGTTACAGTACCATTAGCGCAATACATTTTTCTGTGCCTCCAGAAATGCCTTAGGAACGCTTACTGTAGAATTGTTTGTTTCTGCAGTTGAAAGGGTCTATACAGTAGGCCTATGAATACATACTGTACACGACCCCCCCCCCCCACACACACACACACACACTTGTCTTTAGAAAAAAACAAAATCACTGTTTTCAAAACTCCATGTACATCTGGTGGTCACTGTATTCTTCTTTGCTTTTTTTCTTGTTTGCTGTAAAATTCTGTATTCACAACAGCAAATTATTTGGGAAAAATCACTATTTTTGGTTTCAATATTGCTTGCATTTTTACTGTGTATTTCAACTTCTCTTTGTTGATACCGTAACTTTCACTCTTGTATGGAAATACATATAGAAAGCCTAAGACAGAAGAGCTTTAGGTTTTGCGCAACAGTGTGTACATGATGTATCCAAAATGTCATATTATGACAAAAGTGTTTG
>NW_027468640.1:18378975-18466475 GCF_046254945.1 Alosa pseudoharengus
CCTCCTCTCTTTCATAACCACCTCTGTGTCTCCCTCTCTCTCACTCTCTCTCCCACCCTCTTAATCTCCCTCTTGCTTCAGCTCTTTCTTTCTTAGTCTCCCTCTCTCTCAGTCTCTATCTATCTATCTATCTATCTATCTATCTATCTATCTATTTATCTATCTATCTATATATCTATCTATCTATATATCTATCTATCTATCTATCTATTAGTCTCTCATTCCCCCGCTCTGTCTCTCCTACTCCACTTCATTGTCTTTACAGCCCACTGCAGATTCTATGATGAACTTCCTTTATCAGCGGAAGGCAGGAATGATTAGGTGACAGAAAGAATAGATAGACGACATAGAGAGAATGGCGAGGGCTTCACAGGGGGAGAGAGAGAGAGAGAGAACAAGTGAAAGAGGGGAAGACAGAGAGAGGCTGTGAGACAGAGACAGATTGCAGCATTTAAGTGGCTGCCCTAGGGAGCTGCTGGGAGTGATGGGGAAAACGAGACAGGAAAGGAGAGAGAGAGAGAGAGAGAGAGAGAGAGAGAGAGAGAGAGATGTGAAAAGTGAAGGAAAGACAGAAAAATACATACAAAGGCAAAAAATGACAAAATTGCAGGGGGGGGGGGAAGAGATGGCATGTGAGAGCTGGGTTCAGATTAAGGGAGTACAGCAAGAGAGGGAAAGACAAAGAGATGGAGACAAAGACTGAAAGAAGAGTGAGATTAAAAGAGAGGGGGGGCAAGAGAAAGAGAAGAGAAAAGTCAAGGAGAGAGGGATCAAGATTGAAAGAGAGCGAGATTGGGCCTCACCACCAATAAGGCGGATGGACAGGAGTTAAAATTGCCAACTGATGTGGACTAAACCTCATTGCTCTACAGGGCACATCAACTCTCCTGTGGGCTACGCACAATCCTCTCCTGAAATGACATAGCCTTCCTCGTCTCACCCAACCTCCATCTCTCTCTCTCTCTCTCTCTCTCTCTCTCACACTCAGGCTCTCTCCTTTTCTCCCTGACCCTCTCTTCCTCTGTCATATCTCCTGAATAGAACATAACAATTGTTTTTGCCCAAAGTGGTCTGCTGAACTTTGCTTGTCTAAGGCCAGTTGTTCTCTAAGTAGCATTGCTGTGGTTCTTGTGTTTTTTTTTTGGATATTCATTTCTACTTAAGAGCTAATATACTATAAATATGCCAATCAAGCTCATCATCAAACAATTGCCCATTTATTTATAGAAGTAAAGAGGGATAGAAAGATAAGCATCACAGGAAGGCAGTACAAAGTGATGAAGCCTAATGTCTGTAAAACTGTAACAACCTAGTTCTTCAGATGCAGGCTTTCATGTAGTGTTCAGGACAGGATGTGTGCATGCATCGATACAATTCAAGTTTCCTCTGAGTACAGATCCGCACTCAGTGCACCTGCACCATGTCAGTCAGATCCAGACTCATTATGTTGATTAGGGCCACGAGTATGACATAGAAGAGATAGAGGACTAGCCTGCAGCTGTCAGGTGTGTGTGTGTGTGTGTGTGTGTGTGTGTGTGTGTGTGTATGTGTGTGTGTGTGTGTGTGTGTGTGTGTGTGTGTGTGTGTGTGTGTGTGTGCATGGTTGTGTGTGTGTGTGTGTGTGTGTGTGTGTATGTGTTTGTGTGTGTGTGTGTGTGTGGGTGGGTGCGCGTGTGTGCGTGAGTGCATGTGTGCATGGGTGTGTGTGTGTGTGTGTGTGTGTGTGTGTGTGTGTGTGTATGTGTTTGTGTGTGTGTGTGTGTGTGGGTGCGCGTGTGTGCGTGAGTGCGTGTGTGCATGGGTGTGTGTGTGTGTGTGTGTGTGTGTGTGTGTGTGTGTGTGTGTATGTGTACACAGAGTGGTGGCTTTCTGCCATTTCTTGATTGACAAATAAACCATGCTTTTTATTTGTCCTCCTGCCAGATGGCAACACACGAAATGTTCACAGACATCATGGGCTGGTTTCCCAAACACAGATTAAGCCTAGTCCTAGACTAAAAGAAGACTTCAATGATGCATTAATGCTTAATGTATTAACCCAACACACCAGTACCAAGAAGTCATATGGCATATACCATACCATATCACATTTGTGTCTATGTGATGTGTGTCTGTGTGATGGGTGTGTGTGTGTGTGTGATGTGTGTGATGTGTGTGTGTGTGTGTGTGGATGTGTGTATGTGTGTGTGTGTGTGTGTGTGTGTGGGCTGTGGGTTAGATAGATAGATAGATAGATAGATAGATAGATAGATAGATAGATAGATAGTTTTGGTACATTTCCTGTCACCTTAATAGCCCTCTGGCTAAATTAGTCTATGCCCACGCATTAGCACTGTGTGCTGGGTACATTGAGGGTGCAAAGGCTTGAACAGTTAATTAGGGAAAATTTGCTCCTCAATAGTCTCTCGGGATTCAATTTCGAATGTATCTCCTTACAGGTTTTTGTGTGTGTGTGTGTGTGTGAGAGAGAGAGAGAGAGAGAGAGAGAGAGAGAGAGAGTTGTGTGTGTATGTGTGTGTGTGTGTGTGAGAGAGAGTTATGTGTGTGTGTGTGTGTGTGTACACACGTGTGTGTTTGTGTGATTCAGCTTGCCTGTCTCCATGTGAGGCCTTCATGAATGGATTTCTCTGCAAAGCAAACTGCTGCGATGACAGCTCACGGAGATTACCTAACCAAGCCAGCTGTAGCTATTTTTAAACAACCGCAACCCTCTACTCCTATCTGAAATTTCAAAGGATATTTTTCCCTTTCATTCAACGATACATTCTTCATTTTCACAGATCGTGTTCGTGTCTTCGTTTATCTGTTAAGTTGTTAATCTGTGGTAAGGAAACACATAGATGGGTATGCCATGGGGCGCACAGATGTTCACCCGCATAACATTGTGCGTCTCTTTTACACTGTTGCTAAGGAAAACTGTGGGTTTGTGGACAAGAGAAACGGAGGCAGAGTGAATCCTAACTCAGTCTACGGGACTTCTTCATCGCTTATGACGTTGTTCGGAGTCAGAGACGCTTCTTACGGTAAACTAGGCTATACTTTCATAAGCTAGTCATTTTTACACTGAACGACCGTGTTCGATTGAAATGAGTAAAACGAAAGACATAGGCATTATTTAATAGGCAAATAAGCCGACAAACAGAACAAACTGGCTCTTCATCAGGCTATCTCAGTGTCAGGTATCTATTTCTCAGCCAATTATTTGCGCAAGCAGGTGCACGTCTGACTCCAGTCATGAAACCTAACTGTTGACTGCATTTATGTTCTACAATGTCCAAACAGACAAGTTACTTTTTTATTTGAGTTGTTTTGTTTCACTATATATGTTAGCTTACAAATTTATTCAGGAATTATTCATAAACAAATAGACAATTCTAGGTAATTTATTCATATCGTGACGTTTATAGGCTAGACTATAGGCAATAGGCATAGGCTACTACAGCATGTAAGTATGCATGTTGAAGAAAACGCTATTCCGCCACAAAACTTAAAAGCAGTATGAGAATGTTACGCAGATATGGTGTCTCCACTCCTTTACGCATGAACTGCTCGTTCGTTGCTATTGGTGCCCCGGGACTAGGGAATAACTGCTGTCAACACTGACTAGCATCACACCGACACTTTGCCACCATGCGACGCTCTTAACGGATGTTTCTGAGCGCCCGGCGGCGGCGACAGCCCCGTGTGGGTTGCGGAACGAGAGTGTGCGGGCGGATGGTTCTCACTTTCCCAGAGCGTTGTCCGTGCACTGTCTGCGGGACCGGTGCCAGGGGAGTCTCGAGAAGATGGAGCGTGCCGCGTTCTGACAGAAATAATTTTTTTCTGTCTTCCTACCGCATCTCGCACGATGCAGTGATGGGGGTGGGGTAGCGTGAAAATATTTAAATGTCAAACAGAACATGGTTCGGTTTGCCTACAAATACGTTTCAAATCAGGGACGATAGATGTAAAAAAAACATAGGCTATACATATAATATAGTCAATACCAAATCTCTTAACCAAAGGATAATTAAGTGGCAGAGTTCAGTACACATAATGTCGCATCCATGATTTCTGAGAGCCCCCTCCGCCCCCACAATCCCCATACCCTTTTCACTGTAAACCACGAAGACACTTACCTCGCTCATTTTGATTTGCGTGAGGCTGAGTTTCACAGGCTTTAAACGACTCTTCTGCTTGTTGTCTACCGGTGTGTTCACCCACAGTACTTGAATTGAAGACTAAAGACGGTAGAATTCGATGAGAGGGGGAGTCAGACCCAACTGAGACAGAACTGAACTGGATGCAGCAGAAAGAGAATCTCTGAGTCGGTTTAGGCTACTTCCCTTTCCTTCGTGCTGACCGTATCCAGCGATGTGGTCTTGTGCAGCGAGGAGCGGCGCGGTTGTGTGTGCACTAGAGCGACAGAATCCTCTCTCCTCCAGTGCCTACCCCCCACCCCACTTTCTTTCTTGCTCGCCCACTCACACGCGCACTCGCTCATCAAGAAGAAGACTCGTGCCAATCGTGCGGCAATGCGCTGTGGGCACGCGAATACACAGGCTCCACTGTGGCAATTTGCATCGCAAGCGAGATAAATTCGTTAGACGAATTAATCAACTATTAACCCTCGGAAGTAATTTGGCTAACCTTATGGTTTATGTTACTAATTTACACACGCCTGCTGGCCAGCAGATAGCCGAACACAAACACACATGCGATTTGTTCTGCCTGCTGCATGTCACTTTGGCTATAGATTGAGGTACTAAAAGTAAAAAATATATGTGATTGTTTATATTACAGGAAAGACCTTCAGATTTTTCTTTAGATGTGTGGCCTCTAACACATACACACACTCTCACAACCTCAAACCCCCACTGTCTCCCAAACACATGTTCATAGCTCTACTCCTTCCACTCCTTTCCTTTCCAATAACTTCATACCATGTGGGTGTCCTATACTGGGGATGCTGTTGTTTAACATTGAATTGACAGGGCCCCTCACCAAAAATAATTATACAACTATAGGCATCTTATAGTTGGGGATACATTATGGTAATCTCACAGGAATACTATAGACACCATAGGAATCTTGTTTTGGGACATACTATAGAAGTACTATACGACTATACTAGAGTATGTAGTCTAGACTCTTTTTCATAAGGGGTGATTTCTAGACTGAACTAAATATAAATATTACACTAGCCTCATTTCTAGGCTACATTCCTAGACTTTTACAATCAGTATTTTAGAGTTGAAATGAGTAGGCAAACAATGTAAGTAAAGTAAAATAGGCCTAACATGTTTCCACGGAAGACTTGGAGTTATAGACATGCTTTTATTATTGTAGCTACCATGTTCAAGTACAGGGATGGTAGAAGATAGACAAGTTTGTTTCTGCAGACATACTGACACACATAATCTTCTAGCGAACCATAACATTGACATTATCAGCTTCTTGCTCTGCCAGTTAGCCTACAACTACTTTTGGACTCAGCTACTCTTCAAATTGAGGATAAAACCATATAGAAAAAAAGACAGTCAGTCTTTGAATGAGCACACTTGATTTCATATTATTTGGGCGCCATCTGCTGGTTGGCTGTGAACATGAAGCCTTTGAAACAGTGTGGCCGGTTTCACAAAACTATCTTATACTGACCTTTAGTGATAGGGTCTTAATCTTGCTTATAGACTAGTCTAATGCAAGTTAGGCAGTTTCACAAAAATACCAATACTATCTATTAAATCAAAGGCGACAAAGGAGACAAAGTCAAAGCCTTTTTGCACCCAATTTGAATGACCAACAAAGTGTAAAGTCTTAAAGGGGCTGTAAGCGATGCTGGATGACGTCACATTTGTTGATGTTTATGTTTCTTAGCAGATGCTTTTGTCCGAAGCAACCTACAATATATCTGAACCAAACACCAAGCAAAACACACCAGAGAGGGAGGAAGCTCACCCCTCCTTTCAGTCCCGAGCCACTCCACAGGGGTGTTTTGTTATTGATTGGGAGACATGCTGCTCCCACTTAATTAGTTTCCTGTTCACCGATTGTGTACCAAGACTGGGCAGCCGGCACATCATGAAGAGATTCTCTAAATGTGTTAAAAAGTGTTATGAGTTAGAAATAATCTAGAACCACTTACAACCTACAAGCCTAACTGAAGCTAATTTAATAACTTGGCTAACTTTATCTGTTCCTTTAATATCAAAATCAAGATCCTAAGAATAAACATCGGTGGGTCAGCTTAATGCTCCCACAGACCAAACAATAGCTTTTATTTCATGCATGAGACACTTTGCTCACTGACAGACTTTGCTCTTTGCTGTCATTCAAATTAGAGCCCACAAATTTCAAGCCATAATAAATATGTTGAACGAGCTGTAAACATGATTTATGGCTGCTGCTGATAAAGGTAGAATCCGCATTTCAATCCAATACACTTTGCGTGAAAATTCAGAAAACTGCGGCAGAAAGTCATGGGTTCGAGTTCAGCTGCCACTGTTGTGCCCCTGAGTGATCCGACGAGTTTTTAGATAGATCTCGAGGTCACTGTCTGTACTAAAGAAAAAGCCTGAAAACAATCGTTTTTACTTAGTTTAAGTTGCTACAGCCAGCAGCTAACGCAGCCAGGCAGCTACAGTGCTACACTCTGGGGGCATGTTCATGAGCTCCCATTTACATGACCCTCGAGAAACGAGATCTCCTTTAACCCTGTGGTGCTCCAAGGGAAATGTCTCTGTAATTTGTCTCCAATAAGTCGACTGAGGTAAAGGTGTCATCTAAATACATAAAAAAAATAATGTTTCTCTACCTGTCAGCTCAGTGTGTGCTCACAAAAAATGTACCTGAATATTGTAGCTGGCTCTGAGAAATGTAAACAATGGTTTGAACTGAACCATGAACAGTTCCTACAAATCACAAAAATCAAGAGCATTGAAGCCAGTCGTGTTAGGCTACTTAAATTCAAATTTCTTTCAAACTTTTCAGAAGGTAGAAGGTTATTTTCTGAACAATTGGATTTTATAAGAGAAACCTAAAAACTGTTTTTGGTATTCTAACCACATTTTGTATCACATCTTCGTACAGTATTTCATACTAGTCACAGAAACTTTACAAGCTTGCTATAACTGTTCATGAATAGAATATAAAACATATATAAAATACAGAACACCCACAATTCAGCATGAGATATATGGTAAGGCACAAAGTTAAGGACAAAGTCCCCAATACATGGAAAAAATAAAATTATTGAAATAAATTGAAAATTGAAATAATAAATTATTTCCCTGAGAGCCACTGACATTGAAAAAAGTTCCAAAGAGGTAAAAAGATGTTCCCTTTTCTACGCATTGTATGAAGTCAATAGGAGCCACATCAGATCAGATCCAGTGGTTCTATCACCACTAAACTGTCCATGATCACCACAGCTCAAAGCGCTTGTCTCCCTGGTAGAGCTGTTTGCTCTTAATCACATTGTTGAAGAGTCTGCAGAGACATAAATATGTGGGCATCAATATAAAGTACACATATACAGTTGTGAAATGATACCCCCACCCCTCCAACACACACACACACACACACACACACACACACACACACACACACACACACACACACACACACACACACACACACACACACACAGTACTCACCTTACAGTCTGAATTGAGGTTGTTTTATTTGTGGTATTGTAGATCTGCTGAGCCCCTTCATCAGTAATGCTGTTGTTACTGAGGCTGGAAGAAGCATGAGGAGACTTACTCACAGACACAAAAAGGGAAAGGACACACAAACTTACCTAGATACCCATATCAACACATGACAATCTGTAGCCAAGTATGAGCACACACACACACACACACACACACACACACACTTACTCCAAGACTTGTATTTTGTGCAGGTGAGGGAGCAGTGGTTCTAGACAATGGTCTGTGAGCTGGCAGTGGCTGAGGTCCAGTTCCGACAGCCCTTCAGAATATTCCAGGAACAGCGCCAGAGATCCACAGGCCCGATCGTCCAGCACAGTGTGACTGAGGTCCACCTCCCCACCCACAGCACGGGAGAGAGACACGGCTCTCCTCACACACTCTCTCTCAGAGACGACACGCACCAACGCCAGGAACTGCAACAACTGGCCCTTAGTGCACCTGAGAGAGAGGGCGAGAGAGAATACCATTGCAAATTACTAGAACATTTTACTTCATAACAATCTAAGTCTTTAACAATTGTTAAAAGTCTTCATGTTGTTCTTATTTCAACCTTTAACTTCTCTTACATTTGACTTAGTAGAAACAAAATTGTCACTGTCCAGGTCAACTAATATATTTTCTCTCCTCTGTTTAGTAAATGCATAACACATCTCACCTCAGATGATCCATTTATGAGACATTATCGAACAAACAAACAAAAAAACAGACCCAGATCTATGCATGACTTTGCTTAGACCTTTAAGATGATCTTCTGTGTGACCCAGTTAATCAGGGATACACTTTGGCCACATCATTTGAGAACAAAGCAAACAGCTTCACATCTCACCTCAGACGGACTCTTTCTAGAGCAGAGAAAAAGCACTGTAGCCCCGCCTCCTCCACATCACAGTCCGTCAGCGTGAGCGTAGTGTTGGTGTTGACCCTCTGGATCACCATGGAGATGACCCTGCAGTCCTCAGGTGTTATGTGTAGAGGTGGTTCCTGTGTCCCATCTGTCAGGTCCATAGCAGAGGAGCAGGACAAGTCCAGTCTGTGCTGCAGAGCCTGAAGAAGAGCTGCTGCTGCCCCCCGCTGGACATCTGAGGACTCACAGCAGTGGAGGAACCTCAACAGCAGCTGCCTGTCAACACTGGAGTCAAAAATGCCCAATTCATGATGTCAGTAGACACATACTAGGGTCATAGACTAAGGGAAATACATATTAAGCATCTACAAACACTAGGATAACTCAATATTTAAATTGAAATTGAAATTGTAATGTACTATGCTAATCGATAGAGCCAATTTTTATTAGTAGTGTTCAGAAATGTCAGATGTATAAAAATCATCCTTAATAAAACAAAAAAAATGATCATCCTCAACTTTATATACAATCTGAACAAATATTGAGACCTGAGCTGAAAGAGATTGCTGGGAAACTGCAGGAAGTTCTCCAGCTCCCCCTCTGGTATGGAGGTCCACATCAGGTTGAGTCTGACCCCCTGGCTGTGCTGTAAGGTAAAACTCAGGGCAGCACAGTCAGCTGCATCCAGGGCTCTGGTGGTCAGGTTGATGTAGTTCCCTGCAGACCTCAGCAGTCTGCTCACATACTGAGGGGAACGAGTCTGGTAGATCTCTCTGATGATGGACATTATGAATCCTGAAGAGAGCCTAGGAGATCATAGCCGTTATCCAGCATAGGCTAAATTATGTTACATAGGGCTATATGATGTATATTGTTGCATATTGTATGTATTTGTTTACAGCCACACTCCACCAATTACATTAATCTGGCAAGATAGCTGAAATCATCTTAGTGGCATACAATTTATACTGTATCATTCAAACAAAACAAACTTTAAAAGTTATGAAGGTGCATAATCATCCAGAGTGTGTGGATTCCTGCTACCTCTTAAACCGCATCCTGTCCAGCAGGGGCAGGAGTTCTCTAGTATTCCTCTCTGTGATCTTGCTCTTCCTGAAGTCCACAGTGACAGGTCCAGAGTAGTGCTGCAGCATGAAGAGAAGCACTTCTGGGGTCAAAGTGCAGTCGGTCAGGTCACCTCCAACCTTATCCAGAAAGGATTGAGTGAGTTCCACTTCCTGTACTTCAGACACCAGCAGAAACAGCTGCTGCATATCTTCCTTATTCAGTCTGGAGAGTCCAAGTGAGGGGAAAAGGGAGTGACATGAAGGAGAGTTCAAGAAGCTGATGACGTGTAAATAAGAAGAGTTTAATTATGCTATTATAGCATTACTTAGCATGATACAAAACATATTTTCAATTAATTCTGTGATATCTGCTGTTTATGCTCTCACATTTGTCCATGAAAATGTACAAGCAAGGGAGGCAAATACATTTCATATGTTTTAGGCTTCCAATGCATTACTGCCATGTTGTAGTTGTTTTTAGTACCTTGTTCTTACTGGTTTGTGAACACATATGATAAGCTCACTACTGCATAATGATTGTTACAGAAATTCAGTAATTGATTTAATAAATGGATTTACCTAAGCCTGAGAGGGTCCTGATGACAGAGAAAAGTGATGAGAAAGTGACAATTAATCCTGCAAGATGTCAGATCCAGACACTGGACAGTCCAGAGTCTGAGGAGGAGAGCCAGGCAGCTCAGGACCCTGGACAGCGTTCTCTGAAAGACGCCTGTACTGTTGAGGTCCAGACTGAGCTCCTCAACAGTAACTGGAGCCAAACTTCTCCCAGTCCTCATTGGTCTGGACAGTCTCATCACCATCTTGGCATTCAACCTGATTAAGTTTAAAGGCACAGGACAGAGCAAAGGGAAATTTGGTGTCAATGCCAGTGTATGTCAAACAAATGACATTCCATTACAAATAAGTTACACTTATTATAAAAAGTTTTTACTCAAATCTACACAAATGAATGAGATGTATTTCACCTTAGTTTGTGGAGTCGAGAGACTCCTCTGAAGAGCAGCCTGACTCCCCTGAGAGAGATGAGCTCAGGTGTCAGGGTGAGGTCCAGTCTGGAGGCTACCCAGCTAAGCACCCGCCCTAAAGATCTGCACTTAGAGCTGTATAGGTCCCCTCCAATCTTGAGATCGAAGTCCAGAAACTTCACCAGAAGAGTCAGTTCCTCTCTAGACCCAACATCGGCACAATCCAGTAGGAGAGACTGGGCATCACAGCCACTATGCAAACTTCAAAATAATAATAAGGTATTAAGTTAGTGCAAAGACAACATCAAATTCTTCAAAACATTAAATAATAACTAGGACTGATGTTGACTTATTTAGATATTAAGACACGTAATTTGCTTTATGGTTAAACAAAAACTAAATTCGTTGTTTAAATGAGCTAATGTAGCTTCTGATGATGACATCTAGAAAGCAATTATGTCTTTATACACCTGAGCTGAGATATGTAGGGAAGACACTGAAGGAAAGTCCTCACTTCACTCTCTTCATCTGACCAGCCTATGAGGTCCACTGGTTTCTTCTGTGTTTGGAGTTTCAGCACTTCTAGGAAGAGTGAGGCTTTTCTCTTTGAGAGGTCTATGGACCAGCATTCAGGAGCTGACTGGTAAACTGGCTTAAATACTGGAAGGAGAATCCTGCTAGTTTCAGACTCATAGAGCTTCACACAGGAGTACAGTTCCAGCAGCACATCACTGTGTTTAGAGCGGTAATCATCATCATCATTTGCAGCATGACCAAAAGGGAAAGTGCTGTAGCTGCACACAGAGGATAAGAGCTCAGAGAAACTCTCTCCTGTATCTGAAACACACCCAGCTGCTGCACCACCGAGATTCAACAGGAACTTGACTGCTTTGCTTGAATTTGAAGAACATCTACTGAATCTAAAAGACAGTGATACAAGTCAAGAGGTCAGGTGGATTTTATTCATACTGTATATGTAAGGCTAACAAATTAAACGAGTTACCACATTAATGCCATCTTCTTGATAGAGATATATCCACACAAAAGCATAAAACATTACATCCTCATTAAATACGTTATTATCATCACAATAAAACATGTGAGCTGTGTTGCAGGATGTCCTGGCGGTGTAGGCGTTTGTCCAATATTGGAAAGGAAGAATCAGGCTGTTAAGAAATCGGCACATAAAAGTATGGGATTTGTTAAGTTAAGCTACCAGTATTTGTGCGCAATTGAAACTGATTCAGGTTATGAACCATTTATCTTAAGTGGAGTCGTCTCTCTCACTGGTCGCAAGGGAGATATCGGGCCTGATACTGGTGCTGCAAAAAGTTGTATTGTTGATTTGGTCCTTTCATTCTCTAATGAAAACTACTGTGGTTCTGATGTGTTGGTGCAGGGAATCGAGATGGGCTTTGCAAAAGTTAATTGCATGCCATCCACATAAAAAGTGATTTTATTTCTGGCTGTGGCTACTCCAGCCCAAAAACGCAACTAGGAACATGCTGTGGATTTGTCTGACACATTTATGTGTCTCGAAAATTCATCTGTCTGAACGCCATCGGCGCCCGAGTTGCTGCCCACAACCCTTGGTGCTGAAATTGCAGATAATTTCCGCTGTCTATGATAAGCAGTGCTGAAAATGCCGGTTCGTTCTTGCAGTCTTTAGAGACAGTGCTGTTGCTCATTCTGCCTGCGTTGAAATCTCGTGTTTCTAGAAACATGGAAAAATTGGATGGTGACCCTGTTCTTGTCGCATTTCGTTCTTCTCCTGAGGAGGATTGCCTTGGCCTACGCAATGTTCCAACTTGTGCTCTTCTCAAGAATTTCGAGATTATGTTCTTTCTGGTACTAACAACTGTGTTTAGTCTACAGATTGTCTGATTTTCTTTGGAAACACCAAGGCTTTTTTCCTGTAGTGTTCCTGTGCTTGCTGTACCAAGTTTTCAGCTGCCTTTCTAACTCAAGGTGGACGCAACAGGACACCTTGAGTTCAACTCAACAGGACACATTCCCACCTGGACAAGGGGAAAAGTGCTGTGAGAATCATGTTCTTTGATTTCTCAAGTGCTTTTAACACCATCCAGCCCCTCAGATTGGGAGACAAGCTCTTGCAGATGGGTGTGGACGCTCACTTGGTAACCTGGATTACAGATTACCTGACCGAGCGACCACAGTTCGTCAGATTGAAGGACTGTCTCTCTGACACTGTGATCTGCAGCACCGGAGCGCCACAGGGAACTGTGCTCTCTCCAGTCCTGTTCACCCTGTACACATCTGATTTCTGCTACAACACCGAGTCATGCCACATGCAGAAGTTTTCTGATGATACTGCAATTGTGGGGTGTATCAGGAACGGGCAGGAGGAGGAGTACAGGAGCCTGGTGGAGGACTTTGTGCAATGGTGCAAACTCAATCATCTTCAACTTAACACGTCAAAGACCAAGGAGATGGTGGTGGATTTCCGCAGGTCTAAGCCCACTCTGCTACCAGTCCACATTGATGGGGTCAACGTGGAGGTGGTTAGCTCCTACAAATATCTGGGTCTCCACCTGGACAATAAACTGGACTGGTCAGCCAACACTGATGCACTCTACAAGAAAGGGCAGAGCAGGCTGTACTTCCTGAGGAGGCTGCGGTCCTTCAATGTGTGCAGTAAGCTCCTCAGGATGTTCTACCAGTCTGTTGTTGCCAGTGTCCTCTTCTATGCAGTGGTGTGTTGGGGAGGAAGCACAAGGAAGAAGGATGCAGGGCGAATTGACAGGCTGGTAAGGAAAGCTGGCTCTGTAGTGGGAGCTGAACTGGAGTGCATCACTTCACTATCTGACAAAAGGACCCTGAACAAACTGATCAACATCTTGGACAATGAGTGTCACCCACTCCACAGCACCATTGTTAAGCAGAAGAGCCTGATCAGCTGGAGACTTCGGTCACTGCCTTGCACAACAGACAGACTGAGAAAGTCATTTGTCCCCAGGGCCATTGAACTGTTTAATGCCTCACTTAAGGGAAGAGGAGAGATAGACTTCTCTGCATAGTCTGTCTGCCTCTTCACCCCCTCCATGTTTGGTACTGTCTGTCCACTAGCCACTTGTATCACTGTCTTTATGCCGCACTGTTTGCGTGCTATATTACCACATTAGCACATATGCATAACCCCCCCCCCCCCTCTATGCCACATCCAAACTGTGGCCACACTTATACATTTTCTTAAATAGTTAAATATATAGATATATAGATTTTACCTTACTTTACTTCTGCACTGCTGCACTGTTGGACTTACTTACCCATTTGCACTATCACCATGACCACTACCACTATCACCATTGCACTACCACCATGACACCCATTCGCACAGAGCACCTTACCATATCTTAACTATGCACAGAGAATCACAGGCTCAGTCCCTGCCTCAGTCATTGAAAGCGCCTCTGATTGATTAGTCACCACTATGTGGATACTGTCTCTAGAATGACTTAGATTAAGTGTTAGTTAGTATAATTTGTATTTTTGTAATTTGTATTTTAGTATATTTTTATATATTGCATTAAGTGTTAGTTATATAATTTGTATTTTAGTATATTTAGCATTCTTTATCTTCTAATGTCCTTATTGCTTAGTTGTGTTTTTATATTATATACTTTATTACTCTTTCTGATGTTAAAGAATGTGGTTGTGTGTTATGTATGCTGCTGAGACCTTGAATTTCCCCTGGGGATCAATAAAGTATCTATCTATCTATCTATCTATCTAAGTGCTACAGGAACTGATGCTGTACTGTCCTATCATTTTGTATCATCTTGATAATCAACAGTAGATGTTGACTTTTGGTGGTGGGGGTGTTATGTCCTGGCATGTTTGTGTTGCTTTGCTCTGTTTTGTCCTGTGTCTGTGTGTGAGCTCTGTTGCAGGACGTGCTGGCGGTTGAGGCGTTAATTGCCAATGTCAATATTGCCGTTGGTGACTGGATGCGCTGCTGTATAAAAGGGGCGCTGTTCCCCATCTCAGAAGCTACGCTAAGCTCTGCCTGACTTTGCATGCTGTGCCTTTCCACCTGCCACGCTCCACCCAGCGGCTTTTGCCGTTGTTGCCGGAATCGCCAGAGTGAGAGGCTGGCTGGGCCTAGATGTGGGCTTGGATTTTAGGCCTTGTTTTTGGATTAAGTTTCTACTTCGTTGCCTTTGTACTTGTGATTTCTGAGCTAACACTTCTTTTCTTTTTATCCATATTATTATATATCCACTTTTTGTTAATTAACACTTCATCACTTGACAGATATTTCCTTTGT
Organism: Alosa pseudoharengus; assembly: GCF_046254945.1. Taxonomy (NCBI): domain Eukaryota; kingdom Metazoa; phylum Chordata; class Actinopteri; order Clupeiformes; family Clupeidae; genus Alosa; species Alosa pseudoharengus. Next base: position 18,393,855 of record NW_027468640.1, read on the forward strand.
TCGCCTTTTTGGAGGTTTTTCAACCTCAACACTTTTGTTGCGTGTCCAGCCCCTAGACTTGCACGTAACAATCATCCCATTAAATATATAGATATGATGAGAAAAGGGCAATGATGATGATATCAGTAAAGGAATTATGTCTTCACACACCTGAGCTGTGATATGTAGGGCAGACACTGAAGGAAACTCCTCACTTCACTCTCTTCATCTGACCAGCCTATGAGGTCCACTGGTTTCTTCTGTTTTTGGAGTTTCAGCACTTCTAGGAAGAGTGAGGCCTTTCTCTTTGAGAGGTCTATGGACCAGAGTGCTGGAGCTGACTGGTAAACTGGCTTAAATACTGGAAGGAGCCTCCTGCTAGTTTCAGACTCATAGAGCCTCACACAAGAGTACAGTTCCAGCAGCACATCACTCTGTTCAGAGCTGTCCTCATAATCAAGAGGGAAAGTGCTGTAGCTGCACACAGAGGACAAGAGCTCAGAGAAACTCTCTCCTGTATCTGAAACACACCCAGCTGCCGCACCACCGAGATTCACCAGGAACTTGGCTGCTTCGCTTGAATCTGAACATAGACTGAATTTAAAAGACAATGATAAAAGTCTGAATGAGTTGCCACATTAAAGATATCTTGATAGAGAGATATACATCCACACAAACACAAATCACATTATCTTAAATGAGTCATCATCATAAAAAAACATGTTGATATGCTTTAAATCTTAAAATGTGAAAACATTAAAAATGAAGTACACTCTAACATGCATTGTCTTACAATTTAAACATAACCATAGCTTATGCCTTCATTATCATCGTCATCATCATAACCGTAAAACACTGATATGAAACATGAAATATATCATTGCATTACATGTGTAGATATGGCTGAAATATAACAATGTGGATGATGTCAGGTAAGGAATTATGTCTTCACACACTTGAGCTGTGATATGTAGGGCAGACACTGAAGGAAACTCCTCACTTCACTCTCTTCATCTGAGCAGCACCTCAGCTCTACTGGTTTCTTCTGTTTTTGGAGTTTCAGCACTTCCAGTAAGAGGGAGGCCTTTGTCTTTGAGTGGTCTATGGACCAGCATGCAGGAGCTGACTGGTAAACTGGCTTAAATACTGGAAGGAGCCTCCTGCTAGTTTCAGACTCATAGAGCTTCACACAGGAATACAGTTCCAGCAGCACATCACTCTGTGCAGAGCTGTACTCATACTCATCATTTTCATCATAATCAAGAGGGAAAGTGCTGTAGCTGCACACAGAGGACAAGAACTCAGAGAAACTCTCTCCTGTATCTGAAACACACCCAGCTGCTGCACCACCGAGATTCACCAGGAACTTGACTGCTTTGCTTGAATTTGAAGAATATAGACTGAAACTAAAAGACAATGATAAAAGTCAAGGTCAGGATGATTTTATTCATACACTTAATGCTATCAAATTAAATGAGTTACCACAATAATGACATCTTGATAGAGAGATATACATAGACACAAACACATACAAATCACATTAACTTTAAATGAGTCATCATCATAAAAAATATGTTGATACTGTATGCTTTAAATCTTAAAATGTTACAACATTAAAAATGAAGTACACTCTAACATGCATCGTCTTACAATTTAAACATAACCATAGCCAATGCCTTCATTATCATCGTCATCATCATAACCGTAAAACACTGATATGAAACATGAAATATATCATTACATTTCATGTGTAGATATGACTGAAAGAGAACAATGAGGATGATATCAGGTAAGGAATTATGTCTTTACACACCTGAGCTGTGATATGTAGGGCAGACACTGAAGGAAACTCCTCACTTCACTCTCTTCATCTGACCAACCTCTCAGCTTTACTGGTTTGTTCTGTGTTTGGAGTTTCAGCACTTCTAGGAAGATAGAGGCCTTTCTCTTTGAGAGGTCTATGGACCAGCATGCTGGAACTGACTGGTAAACTGGCTTAAATACTGGAAGGAGCCTCCTGTTAGTTTCAGACTCATAGAGCTTCACACAGGAGTGCAGTTCCAGCAACACATCACTCTGTTCAGAGGTGTTCTCATGACCAAGAGGGAAAGTGCTGTAGCTGCACACAGAGGACAAGAGCTCAGAGAAACTCTCTCCTGTATCTGAAACACACCCAGCTGCTGCACCACCAAGATTCACCAGGAACTTGGCTGCTTTGCTTGAATTTGAAGAATATAGACTGAATATAAAAGACAATGATAAAAGTCAAGGTCAGGATGATTTTATTCATACACTTAATGCTATCAAATTGAATGAGTTACCATATTAAAAACATCTTGATAGAGAGATATACATCCACAAACACATACAAATCACATTAACTTTAAATGAGTCATCATCATAAAAAAATTGTTGATATACTTAAATCTTAAAATGTAAAATCGTTAAAAATGAAGTAACCTCTAACAGTCATTGTCTTACTATCTAAAACATAACCACAGCCAATGCCTCATTATCATCATCATCATCATAACAATGAAATGAAACATAAAATCTATCATCCCATTAAATATGTAGATATGATGAGAAAATGGCAATGATGATGATATCAGGAAAGGAATTATGTCTTCACACACCTGAGCTGTGATATGTAGGGCAGGCACTGAAGGAAACTCCTCACTTCACTCTCTTCATCTGACCAGCCTATGAGGTCCACTGGTTTCTTCTGTTTTTGGAGTTTCAGCACTTCTAGTAAGAGTGAGACCTTTCTCTTTGAGAGGTCTATGGACCAGCATGCTGGAGCTGACTGATAAACTGGCAGTAGTGCTGAAATGAAACTCCTGCCTTCTTGTGATTCATAACCTCTTGCATGAGAGTACAAATCTAAGAGGAAATCAGATTCATTGTAAACACTGGAGAGTGTAAGCAGTGTCCTGACAGTGGTGAGTACATATTCCCCGCCATAGTGAGCTGCTTGCAGACACAGATTCAGATGGAATGACTTCACTCTCTCTTTCCACTCTTGAGAGGAAATGCTGCCATCTTGAGGTTCAGGGAATCTGTTTTCACAAACAATACAGAGAGCAGGCTCATCAGTGGTTTATCTCTCAGCTATCACAATCACATATTAACATGTACATTATGCATCAGATAGTCAAAAATATATCAACATCAAGAAAACTATTTGATATTGACAATAATTACAACAGTATAATACAGACAGAATATATTATGCAATAGGGGAGGGATCACAAATGGACTTCAATGGTTTCTTAATGGGACATGAATAATGATGAAATGGACATGCATTATATTTCCCATGTGAGGGGGAAGTGTGTGGCTATTTTGTTAACTACATAAAATCCCATTATTAAAAACAACCATTATGTAAGAATTAAAAATAACAATCTCCTCTGTTTTATACTCCTCTGAGTATAAAATCACATACATTATATTACAGTGCCAGGCTTCACATGAACATGTGGCATTTCACCATAAATAAAAATATGTTTTGGATATGAAAGGAATTAATTACTGCATACTGACTGTACCTAAGATGTGATATGTAGGGCAGGCACTGAAGGAAACTCCTCACTTCACTCTCGTCATCTATCCAGTCTATGAGATTGACTGGTTTCTTCTGTTTTTGGAGTTTCAGCACTTCTAGGAAGAGTGAGGCCTTTCTCTTTGAGAGGTCTATGGACCAGCATTTAAGAGCTGACTGATAAACTGGCAGTAGTGCTGAAATGAAACTCCTGCCTGTTTGTGACTCATAACCTCTTGCATGTGAGTACAGATCTAAGAGGAAATCAGATTCATTGTAAATACTGGAGAGTGTAAGCAGTGTCCTGACAGTGGTGAGTTCAGATTCCCCATCACAGAGAGCTGCTTGCAGACACAGATTCAGATGGAATGACTTCACTCTCTGCGTCCACTCCTCAGAGGAAATGCTGCCATCTTGAGGTTCAGGGAATCTGTTTTCACAGACAATACAGAGAGCAGGCTCATCAGTGGTTTATCTCTCAGCTATCAAAATCACATACTGTATGCACATGTAACATTCTCTATCATACTTTTAAAAATATTTATATATACACATTAAGAACACCACTTAAGCATTAAGCAGCTGATAATACACATTCTACATACAGGAATAACAGAACTGGTTTATCAATAGGACATCACTGAAATGAATATTTATATATCCTGATTTGAGTGAATCATGTAGTCATTTTGTTGACTACATATACAAATATTCCAATTAGTGAAAATAGCTTGTCCATCCCCTTTCTCTAAAAGGAACAAATAAAACACACAGCCTACATACAATACCAAGATGGGGTTCATATTAACATGTAGTTTCACATAATGCACATGAACAAGTGTAGAAGAGAGTAAAAACAATTTGTTTTGAATCTGGATAGAAATAATACTATCACTCACATCAGCTGTGATATGTAGGGAAGACACTGAAGGAAATTCCTCACTTCATTTTCTTCATCTGACCAGCCTCTCAGCACTACTGGTTTCTTCTGTGTTTGGAGTTTCAGCACTTCTAGGAAGAGTGAGACCTTTCTCTCTGAGAGATCTATAGACCAGACTTCAGGAGCTGACTGGTAAACTGGCAGTAGTGCTGAAATGAGACTCCTGCCTGTTTGTGACTCGTGATCTTTTGCATGAGAGTACAGATCTAAGAGGAAATCAGATTCATTGTAAACACTGGAGAGTGTAAGCAGTGTCCTGACAGTGGTGAGTACAGATTCCCCGTCATAGAGAGCTGCTTGCAGACACAGGTCAAGATGGAATGACTTCACTCTCTGCGTCCACTCCTCAGAGGAAATGCTGCCATCTTGAGGTTCAGGGAATCTGTTTTCACAGACAATACAGAGAGCAGGCTCATCAGTAGTTTAGCCCCCATGCACATTTGAATTGTGTTATCCCGGCCAATGTTAAAAAATAAATAAACAAATCATCATCATCATTTGATGGTTTATCAATAGGGCATCCATGAAATTAACTGTATTTAAAATTAACTGTACCTGGAAAGAAAAATCACATTATCCTTAAATAAATAATCACCTTCATTGTTCATGTTTTTAAGCTTACAATATGACAACATGAACAAAGAAGTACACTCTAACAGACATTTGCCTTGCAATTTAAACATCACAATACCCAATGTTGTCATCATCATTGTAACAATAAAACTGATAGGAAACATAAAATCTATCAGCCCATTAAATATGTAAATATAACTGAGAAAAGGGCAATGCAGATGCTATCTGGAAAGGAATTATGTCTTCACACACCTGAGCTGTGATATGTAGGGCAGACACCAAAGGAAAACCCTCAATTCATCCTCTTCATTTGACCAGCCTCTCAGCTCAACCGGTATCTTTTGTGTTTGGAATTTCAACACTTCTAGGAACAGGGAGGCCTTTCTCTCTGAGAGGACTATGGTCCAGACCTCAGGACCTGACTGATAAACTGGCTGTAATGCCTGAATGAGACTCAGGGCATTTTGAGAGTCTTTTGCACGAGAGTAAAGCTCTAAGAGGAAATCAGATTCATTGGTAACTCTGAAGAGTGTAAACAGTGTCCTTACTGTAGCGAGTTGGCCTACAGATTGCCCCTCAGATTCTCCCTCACAGAAAGCAGCAATCAAACACAGATGCAGATGAAATGACCTCTCTCTCACTCCCCACTCGTCAGAGGAAATAATCTCAAATTGAGGTGGTGTCAATCTATTAAAACAGATCATACAGAGGAAGAAACAAATTGATCAGCAAATTGGCTTTCTTTTGATATACGGCAATGTCAATTCATTTATAGAACCAATTACGAAAGGAAATATATTGCAAGATATTATTTTCCATTACATTTCCCAATATATTATACATTGGCAATACATGGAATAATATATTGATGACACATATATTATGCAATATATTATGTATTCATGCAATACATTGTAATGTATAGCAAAATATACAAAAAAATGCTCATTTCAATATATTGAAATATATTGAACATGCATATATAAAATAATATGTGTGTAAATATATTCCAAAATATATGCAGTTTTATATTTAAGTATAAGGATACTCTTTTGATACCATGAGTGAAATTTGGTCTCTGCATTTATCCCATCCATGAATTGGGCATGGGAGAGCAGTGCTCAACCACATCCCCCGCACACATTTTTCCAACTGGTCAGAGATTTAACCAGCAACCTTTATGTTACAAGCCCAAAGTTCTAACCAGTAGGCGACGGCTGCCATAGAAATATCCATCATAATGTATTCAGATGTACTGTATATTGGGAACTGTATTGGTAATATTTGTAAAGATATAGTGTCACATGTACCGGTATGTAAAGATATAGTGTCACATGTACCGGTATATTTAATGTACGGTAGAATATATTTTAAATATATCTAAAATTATTTGGAAACATATGTACATATATATTGTAACATTTATGCACAATGTGTGTATATTTAAGAGAACATGCACATACAATGTATGTGCATATGTGGTGATATATACAATTATGTACATGTAACATTTAAAATATATGAATACTTAATAAATATGCAACCAGCAATATACCGGTATGTGCAAACCATTATTATACTACATATTAACACAGACTAATGAGTAATCCATCAAAAGCCACCTTTATTTTATTTTAATAAGGCACACCCTTACGAAAATTAACCATGGATTAACAATGGTTTTACTATGTTTTTTGGGGTAACCATGAAACGGGAAGATACTTTTCAACTAAAGTCAACTCAATAACTTAACTTGGCTGAACTACAAATTGTAAATTATTGTCCGGAAAGTTTATATCAGGGGTCTCAAACTCAACTGAGCTGGGGGCCACTTCGGCCAACGTCATCTGATTGGAGGGCCATGTCAGTGTAAAAGGATAATACAAAAAAGAACAGCTATTTCTGAAAATGCAATGTTTTTTTTAAATACTACACAAAGTGCAAATCTTTAGCTTATAAATAAAATAATAATAAAATATAAAAAACAAAAAGCATAAAAACAGGTATGTGTGTGTTTCACTCCAAATAAAAAATATTATCTTCTCATAACTTATTTAAACCTGCATGGCAAACTTTAGGCAGGCACCAGGGTTAAGAAAACAACACCATTGGATTTTGACATCAAAATTTTCAAAAGGCTTGAAAGTGGTCTTTGTAAGACTTTTTAAGGCTTGAAAGTCCTACTGTGAATCTTTGAGTATAAAAAAAAGTTCATGAAGGGGGTAAATGTATCTAATTTGCCACTGGATGGCAAGCACCTCAAATTATGCACCTTTCAGTAAATACTGGATGTTGAACATATTGGAGCAGGTTTACAGGTTTTGTCATATTACCCACATAACAAATTAACAGGAAAACAGTAGGCCTAAGATGTAAATCAACAATAGTAAACTATTACTAGCCTATAACCACAAACCGTCATTATAGGCCTACAATAAAGTACCCTGGTCAAATCAGTTCCTATCGTGGGTGACTGTTCTTCAGAGCCCTATTTTTACTACCCCTGCTGTCTGTACCACGTCCATTACGGACACTATCATCACGATTACCACTGCCACCTCAAGCTATGTTGGGCAGAGGGTCGAAATAAGCATGGTAGGGCCTATGCTTAGTGGACACCGTCGTATACACGCAAAGACGCACCTCCATTCACAGACGCACCGTGACTATCACTGTCAATAGACGACCGATCATAATCTCCAAAAGGCAGATATTCTCCTTCAGAATCAGAATCTAGGTGAATAACATAGCCTACCCAAGACTTCATCATATGTGAACGTTTTCAATTTGTGCAAAAATGGCCTGCATCACTTCCGCGTCAAATGCACGTCTTTGTGTTTCTCGCGTGTAATACAAGTATTTCCTGAAAACTTTGTGCTGCGAATTTGGGCTTGAATCGAAGCTCTGGATGTCTAGCATCTGGTGGATGAGAGTACAAACGGGATTTGTCACCATACTTGGATCTATCGTCTATTTTAATCAGTGTTGTTGTTTGTCGCAATTAAAATACCCTCAAGGGCCGAATTACATTATTATTTTGAAATTATTTTGACATTTGACATTAGGAGTTTGAGACCCCTGGTTTATATTCACAACAACATCACTGCACAACTAAGGCTGAGTACATTTGTTGCTGCCTCCAGCACAAACAATACTTTAACCCTTTGCAGACTGAACGTCATCGGTACTGGGATACCAAATTTAGAGCATGCGGTATGCAAAGGGTTAAGCCCTATGCACAGGATTAAGGTGTTGTGGATGGTCATCTACTTGATGGTTTCCTTCACCAATAAACAATTACATGACAACATGACAACAACTGCATAGCCTTTAGTGTCGCTGACACTTAGTTGTATTTTAATTCAACTCCAATATATAAAATAATATGATATATATATTTCCTTTCGTACGGGACATTTAAAAACAATGGCAATTGACCAAAGTGCTACAATTTCAAAAAAGACCATAGCGTAATAATACAAACAAAGATAACCAGTTATCAAAACTAAACAAGAAAAGACAGAAAATAAAAGCAGCAATAAAAAGTCAACACTAAAGGTAAAACAATGTCAAGTTAAAAGTAATATTTAAAAGTTGACAATCCTATAAAAAACAATCTGCAGTATTTTGGACCAACTCAAGGTGTGAAAGAGAGGCTTAGATAACACAAACATACAGTGAGCAGCCTGCATATAATGAATGCATGAATTACTCTTTCAAATTGAAGGATAGCTATTATTTGCCATTAGATAAATTTCTAAAAAGTTAGATTTGATCGCAGAGTTTATTCACTTTCCATGAGCAGCGTCCTGACTGATATAGTCGGCTAGTCAACGTTGACAGTATTCAGCAATTCAGTTTTTAGCGTTCAGCAGTGCAACTATTAAATGCATAGGCCTATTTGATAAAATGCTGACTTAATTTAGTTAAGAGATATAGTTTCATGGCTAATGACTAGTTCACAACCCTGAGGAATGGGAAATTCTAGACAAGACTTATTTCTAAAGGGGTTTTAGGATAAACAGTTCAAATTTCAGTGAGACTTCTTTTTGTGATAGACAATATTAACATCTGCGAAAGCAATTGTTCAGCTTCTATCCATCTTCTATGGCCAATATGACTAGCAAATGAGTGCTGCTTATCAATAGGTAAGCAACGCTAGCTAGTAGACATCACACATTCTACTGTCAGTCACTTTGTTTTGTTGTTGCCTACAAGTTCAACACCAGGCGACTGCAGAGGCATGTAGGCTATACACTGCTTGTCACACACGCACATGATTTAGCAAAGCCATGGTGGAATCACTCTGTTGCATACATGCTCTCGAGTGCAAGCAGATTCCTTCTGCAGAGATGCACTCATTGTCAATATACCAACAGCCTGTTTGATTTTGTGCTCCTTGCTCTTAAAGGGAAGGGCAGATGTCACTCTCATTGGTTTACGCCCAACACACGCCCAATACACCCAGATAAGAACAACGCTTTTGAACTATGCATGTGATGCAGAGGCCATTTTTACTGCTGTCAAGATATCATATGTCGATTCAGATACACCCTAAACGTCAGACTATGCAGCAATAAAAAGTCAACACTAAAGGTAAAACAATGTCAAGTTAAAAGTAATATTTAAAAGTTGACAATCCTATAAAAAACAATCTGCAGTATTTTGGACCAACTCAAGGGGCCCTATCATGACATTCTAAAGTGCATCGTCACTCGTCAAAAGTCTATTCAAATTTAGTAGGATGTCCAGTTCACATTGTGCTCCTTGCTCTTAAAGGGAAGGGCAGATGTCACTCTCATTGGTTTACGCCCAACCCTTTTGAACTATGCATGTGATGCAGAGGCCATTTTTACTGCTGTCAAGATATCATATGTCGATTCAGATACACCCTAAACGTCAGACTATGCACTTAGATTGCTAAAATAGGGCCTACTGTGAACTGGTAGTTAGAAATATACTGTATTTCAGATTTATTTCAACATTCACTTGGCTTGTCATTTGTCAAAATTATTACTTCAGTCAAAGTCTGACCAAAATTTAATTGTTGTAGCCTATTTTAGCAAATGCAAAATAAGATACTGGCATTATTGGCCCTCCTGCCTAAATATTCACAGAGATTTAAAATCCCACCAGGGTCCGTCTATCATGAATACTAAATTCAAACATATTTATGTAATGACTGACTGCAAAATACAAAACAGCCTATTTCCTAAATATTGTCTCTAAAAACATTAAAATCCATGAAACTTAAAATTTATAAATAACCTCTGGAAAAATATAATTGAAAAGGGCTAAACACTGCAACATATTAAAGGAAACGTGCATCAGTACCTGATGGAGTTGAGTTGTGGAAGAACACTGAGGACAAGCTTGTAGACAGCTACGCTCAGACGTTGACTGGCAGGATCCCAGTGCAAGATGAGGCTTATCTTCTCTTGTCTCTGGCATATCACTTCTCTTGCTTTCTCAAACACTAATGGTTCCCACACTGGAAGGTGAAACTCTGGTCCAAACAAATTCAGCAGACCAGTGAAAAGCATCGGATTTTGAGAGTTCAATGCAGTTGTCCAAATTGTTTGCAAGCAAGAATCAAGTCTGCAGAGAAATAAGTAACTAACATCAGCTGTTTGGACAAAACCACATGTAATTGTGTGTGTGTGTGTGTGTGTGTGTGTGTGTGTGTGTATTTGTGTAACACCTGATAGCCTATAATTTCCTTGAGGTGATCAGAGTGTATTACCTGATGTGCTGACTGCAGTCACCAACAAGCTTCAGAACTTGTTCAGAAACATTACAGTTCAAGTCCAACTCAATCTTCCGGTCATTGGACTGTTTGATAACATAAGACAATGCACAGCACTGATAAGGGTCAATATTCCCATCCACCAATTCAAAAGAATATTTCATTTTGCTGAAGAACACAAAACATGGCAATGGTGCCTGCATTTCAAACAGGCACTGGCAGAGAAACAGAAAGTCCTCATAATCCTCTGGGATAGCCTCATCTTCATCTGCCTGGGTAGTGAGGAATGCACTCAAAAGTTTCTCATGGAATCCGCTTGATACCAGCTTAATGTGTTCTTCAGAAAATAGACACTTAACCAATGACACATTTTTCTCAGACAGGAGACCACACAGGAAAGGAATCACATGCCTCATGTGTTTCCCCTCTTCACTTTTACAGTCCTGAAGAACTTCATCAATAATCTCTGGATTAGCAAGCAGCCATAGCGCAACAAAAAATTCCTGCATTGTGTTGTGGAGGAAACTATGACACGATTTTTCCTGAGTTGGTCCTTCTCTAGAGGTAAGCTGGATCAGAAAGTTATGCTCAATGGTGTTGTCTTCACAATCTTGTAGAAGCATGGACTTCTGTTTAATTGCGTTGAAAGCATATTTGCACAAATTCAGTATCTCTGTTCTGTTGCGCTGAATATAGTGGTCTAGTTGCCATAATTTTAAGCGTTGTCCACCTTTCACTATATGTCGGAAAATGTTAAGATAAATCTTTGTAGCTGTATACAGGTTGGGCGCTTCAGCACTATGAAATAGCATACAGGTGGCAACCATGAGTGCATGAATAGGGACATGGCAGAGGCTACGCAGCTCAGAATTCCCCATGATCAAGCCCACAGCATCAGGTTTATCTTTGAGTATATGGGACAAATAAGCCTTCAGTGATTCTTCATTGAACCCCTGCACACAAACGACAGGCTTCCCACTCTGGAAGGATCTCTTCATATTCTGGCCGGCAAGTTACCACAACCTTGGCCTCAGGGAGAAGCTCTTTGGTCATTATCTTGTGCAGGACAGAGTTCGAAGGTACATCTTTGATGCCATCAAATATTATGAAGACGTGTTCAGAGTTCTCCTTGATGTCAAGTAGCACCTCTTCTCTGTTTAAATGGGGTTCAACGTATGCATCAAACAGCAAAGATTCCAGACTTATTGGTTTTGACATGTCAGGCAGTGTTGTCATATCAAAATAAAACAGATAGTTCAGTCTTCTATTTTCCATGATTGTCCAGAGGTTAATCATTTCAAGAGTGGCTGTTGTCTTTCCGATTCCTGGTTTCCCAGTGAGCAGAATATCTTGCCTGCTTTTCAGGAGGTCTTCAGGAGATAACTTTGCTTTACTCTGTGGAATGTAGGTACTCAGCTTTTTAGACCGGCATTTCTTGTATTTCTTGCTTTTCACTTTAAATTTAGTTGACATAGGGCAGCTCTGCTCATCTCTGTCCAGCACAAGTTTTGTATAATGGAAATTTTCCAAATTCTTGTAATCTAAGAGAGATTTCATTTCTTTTGTGTGAGTATTGAGTATTATTTTGGCTCTTGCTTTGAGTTGGCTCTGGTATTGTTGACAAGGTTTGGAGCCTAATGATACAGTACAAAACACTGTGAACAGTCTCATTACACAATTGATCTTCATTATATCAATATATTGTCTTACATTTTACACTAGTACCGTACAGTATATTTCTAACTTACTGCTATTTATAATGTTACCAAAAACATCCCCCAACTTACTCACACGAGCAGGTTTCCATTATATTCTTGACTACATATTGCAGCTGAATCTCTACCCACAGCACATCCACATAACCAGCAGCTTTCAGTGTTCCTCTCACCTGTGGGCTCCATATCTGGCTCATCTCCGAAACAGGTGATCCAGGGATGCAACTCCTTTGGTAAAGTCCTGTTTCTTTCACCATGCAGAATCATGAGGAATACAGAGCAGGCATCTTCCCCCTTTTTGGTGACCATGTCTAAAAGTTTTAGGTTTTGATCGAAAGAATGCTTTTCTGAAGTGACTTCTATCACCTCATATGAATTAAACACCGCAAACTCTCTTCCTTTAACCTTTTCTTGAAGCCTCTCTGCAATGAGTTTAGCATTTTTGAGGTTGCTAACCAGGAATGGCCTGGCATTCGAGATGTACTCCAAAGCTGATTGGTTTGTGCAGGCCATGTCAAAGGTGCATCTTCCATCCCCAGCTCATCTTCAGTATCAGCACTTCTGATAGACAAACCAAAATACAAGTCAACAACAGTATTAGGCTATTACTTATGCCTAAACATGTTATTACAATAATAATAGCTGTGAATGAACAATAGGCAAGTGGTTCTTAAACTTTTTGTCTGCCAAGAACATGGGCCAAGTCTCGTGACCCCCTTCTCTCTAACTGGCAGAATTTGGTTTCGAAATGTTGCGAGATGGGCATTGGAAGCAGAGGCAGAAAATGTCTACTCTCATAGGCTATGTCAACACCAAAGGCATTAATGTCAATGGCAGCCTTTGACTAAAAACCTTCAGAAAAATAACTTTAATCATTTTGCAACCTCTTCAATATTTTTGGCGACCCCCAGTTGAAGAACCACTGCACTAGGCTATGAGTCTTAACAATCTTGGAAGAAATTCGAGTGCTGTTATCACTATAGAAATGTGTGCAACGTTAGTTAGTAAGTAGTAGTGTTGCATGGGCCAGTTTATGACCCGAGGGCCCCCGCGGGTTGGCCAGCAGGTCGGGCTGGTGAGATTTATAGGTTGCGGGTGGGTCGGGTAATGTTCTGGGTTAGCATATCCACGTGCGTGTTCTGTAGGCTAAAGTGGGATTCCCCCCCTTATGTTCCTCTTTCCTTCTCCGTCTCTGTCTCAAATTTACATGCACACCAGAGTTGATTGGATTCAAAAATACCTCATTGGAGGGGAAAAAGCCTATCCATATAGTTAAATTAAACAGTTGTTTCTAATTATCCAGATGATAACCTAAATAAGCTTCTGATGTAAGCGAACAGATTTAGATCCTAAAATATTTAGATCAGTGGTCCCCAAACTTTTTCTTCCGAGGGCCAGCTCACTATGCCTGGCTCTAAGAGAGGGCCAGAGACTCGGAGTATATTAGTAACCATAAATAGCAGTCTACCTTAGTTGAATATTCCATTACATTTAATCATAGGCTACTGCAATTTAATACCATTGTTAGCTGTGTTTATATTGCAATCATGCCATATCAGTGTAAAATGTAGCTCAAATGAAATAATACTAATAAAAAATAGCATTCCCAAAAGTATTAGCAGGGAGTCCCAAAAGTGTATTTTATTCAAAATGTGTGAACTCTGAACTCTGTGTCTTTGCATACACAGCTCAAGTTGTGAACAAGCAATATCCTACAAATAAAGTTCTCAATCTATGAGAGTTTTATGAAGTGCTGGCAAAAACATCTGAAATGACCACTTTCACTCACCTGATGAGAACTTTGTGAATTTGTATGAACATTTGAGTGAATATGCCTAGTGGATGGAATTCAACTTGGTTGCTAAAAGTTGCATTTTGGGCGTTTTGCATAATTAGCATAATAAGATAATTAAGGGGAGACACTATACAGGTGAATAGGGTACACATTTTAAATTATAGCTATCACCATGAAACTTTCTCAGTTGATTACTTATGTTCAGATGAGAAAAAAAGTATTGCATGTTTCTTTCTTTTTTATTTTATATTATCTAATATGCAAATGAGGCCCTAACTAATTGCACTAATATGCATATATTTTAAAAAACAAAATCAGATCATGTCACTTTTAAACATTAGTTTAAAAGTGACATGGTATATTGATATTGCTGAGAGGTAGATAACAGTATTACTTGATCATTGATTGATAATTTGATGTCCTAAAAAGAAAAGAAAAAACATGCTGAATTTAAACATTTCTGTTTATCACTTAATATAACATTCCATTGTTCTTCAATTATCAATACAGGAGAAAACTCCAATGCCGACACAACAATGAAAAAGTTTTACTGTCAGTTGCTACTATACTCTCCACTTGAGCACTTTATTCTTCCACTGTGAATAATAATAATACCTCTAACATATATATATATATATATATATATATATATATATATTGTGCAGATAATTATATTAATAGAGTAGCGCAAAGTATCTCAATATTTAATGATAGAATTGATTATCTAGCTTAATTTTATTTGAGTCAGGTTTACTCAGGGTTTACTCTGATAACATTATATTAGCTTATCACGCCCACTTGTTGTGGCGCTTTGTTGTGCATTTAACAGCAATTTCAAAAGACAATGGCTTCACAATCACAATCTGTTATACACAACACTCAGCCTTTCTTTCACATTGAAAGTGTGGGTGTATTTCGGTTTTCAACAAAAAGCGAATAGAAAAAGGACCTTGACATGCACCATGCCATAACAAAGTTTTTGCACTTCAGCTGTGTAGATAATGTTCGCAGAATTAAATGTGACATTTGAAGTGAGTTGAACAGTCTTATTTTTATTTATTTTTTTGCAATGCCTTTGAGTAATAAGGGAGACATGAATTGCAATTTATCGCAGTATTGAATCGCAATACTTGTTGTATCGTATTTGCTAATTCCCACCCCTAATATAATTTTTGTATGTGTTTGTGTGTGTGCATGCTATAGTTATTTTGCATGCTGTATATAGGTATTGTAGTTGCATGCTTGTAGTTGCATGTAGTTCTTGAATATAGTTCTTGTGCATGTCTCTGTGTGCATGCTGTATACATGTATAGTTCTTTTGCAAGGGGTACTTAATTCCTTAATCTGTACGTACGTGGTTACAGGTCCAGTCTCAAAATACCCCCTGAAGCCTGATACTCTGGACTCCCACACCTCAGGGCCAGTTTGTGCCATTACAGTATGGCAGGCTGCCTGCCTGCATACACCTATGCTTAATTAAAGAGCTTGTTGGTTTTTCACTGCAAGACCTGCCTTAAAGTCTAACCACTTCAATAAAATCAATTATTTTCTTCATATGGGCACAGAAAGGCCGTAATGGTGTAATAGGTCAACTCTACCCCCTGACCAGGTTCCTTAAAAGTTTTCACCAACTCAGACCCCAAAATATATGTGTTTCCCTTGGAAAAATAATTTTGAGCCTGGCTTTATCACACAATCTGATTTTGTTTGTAAGCAAATGGGCACATATTTAATGATAGGGCCTCATTTGCATATTTAAACAATAAAATAGAAAAAACATGCAATACATTGTTTTTCCTCATCTTAACATAAGTAAAACATTTCTGGGCTCAAGAAAATGCAACTACACTAACTGCAGATAAGCCAATTTATGTTTGAGTGGTACTATTTTGTGTAGGATACAGTCAATGACTATTACTTTCCTGGTGGCACTGCCATGGTTTTGTGACAAACTAATAATTTTGAGCGAGAAGCATACACATCATACGCCAATCTTTCTCAAAGTGTGGTCGGTCTGCACGTTATTCTTAGTGGTCTGTGAGTAGATATATAGACTATGGTATATCATACTGTAAATCGTTTTTCTTAGACGACAATATGTGACTGCAGAGGCAGAGCAACGTTTT
This sequence comes from Alosa pseudoharengus, assembly GCF_046254945.1. NCBI lineage: Eukaryota > Metazoa > Chordata > Actinopteri > Clupeiformes > Clupeidae > Alosa > Alosa pseudoharengus. Next base: position 18,410,273 of record NW_027468640.1, read on the forward strand.
GAGTCTATTTATTCAGATTTTCAGACAAATACGGAAGCGACTTGACACACGATAGCCTACGGAAGCGAACCATGCACTGTGCGTAGCCTAGTTTAAATCAACGAAATAATAATGAGGCGCAGAAGTCGCCTATTCAAAAATAGGTTATTAGTTGTAGACAATCCTGATAGTATTTCAATAGTCAGCTAAAGTAAATTAATCAACTAGAAGCTTAAGAGAAAACTGTTCCTGGCCATGCACAACAAAAACGAAACTAACTGAATAGCCTATTTCGATTTGTTATTATGAATTTAGGCTAACGACGACCACGTGAGAATCCTACAATTGTTCGCCCTTTTTTATAAGCCTACACTTCAAAGGATTCACTCACCATTCATAAATCGACGTTTTGAATGAGGTAGGCTAGCCAAGGTCAATTAAAGTACACCTCGCAGCGGTAGCGATGTAGCGCATGAGCTTCAGTGCCCAGGTACAAAAGAAAGTAAAGGAACTCTAGCCACCTGCAGGCCACATGATGTTATTGATTCTGATAGGCCTACCGCATTTCATACAACGTCTTTTCAATGTTGTCAGACAAATCAAACATCCTCCCTTTCTGACCACTCCTTCTTATGAGTTGTGAATAGCCTAAATGTATTACTCTGTCTATGACTGCATCATGCAATAGTGAAAAGTGAAAATATCCTTTTAGGTCAAGCAGACTTTTGCAAATGTAATTATTTGTAAATCCTGCATATGCAGAATCTGAACCCATTTCTCACTCTGAAGCATGCCTTAAAAACATGTCACTATATTACAACTGCTATTGTAACTTTGTTGAAAGTGTAGTTGCCTTGACTGTAGCTTTTGTGCTTTATAAATAGTCCTGCATCATACAATTTAGCAAATACCACATTTTACCATGATAAAATACAAACACACAGATGCAATGGAATTTTGGCTTGCTGGGCAAATCAGATCAGGGCAGATGGGCAGATCAGCAAATTTCACTGAAAACAGTTTATTCACAGCTCCTTTGCAACACCATGCAGCTAAAGAAAGAAAACAGTAAGGTATCTGGGTGAGTAGGATTACAAACAATACTAGAGATAGACTGAAGATGCAAAAAGATGTCTCATGACACAGTAAGTCGGCTGAGTCGTCATACTGATCTGTAGATACCAAACACGTAGATCTTTCCATTACATTACCCCTCACCTGTTTGGCTGGAGCACTGGACTCTCCACAAATACTGCCCCCCATCACCTGTACACAGAGGCACATTATTATTCATTTGGACCTGGGGCACAGTACAAACCTGGGGCACAGTACAAAACTCTCAATTCATATTCATGCAAATAATAACTGCATTCCTATAAATGGTTGTTTCGTTCAGGGAAAAGTATAGTATAGTATATATACTCTAGAATATATATACGTATATATACTAAGTATACTCTTTTGATCCCGTGAGGGAAATTTGGTCTCTGCATTTATCCCAACGTTAGTTGCACATTCTACACTCTAAATTAATTTGAAGTCAAATGTAAACAAACCTCAATTCTTTTTTCATGTTCCTGGATAATCTTGAGTGTCCAAAGCATTTTGGCCAGAGCTGCTTCAAGAGTGATGTCAAACCCATTCACAACGCCAGTCTCCATTAAGGTCTGTGGGGGGGGGAAACAGGAAGTGACGCAATGGTGTAACAGAGCCAAATGCTGTTTCCCAATGTTGTAGAACCATACTCAAAGGCTGCCTTTTCAAGGTTGCCACGTCATTGAAGTCTGTCAAGCACTTTTCCAATGTCAAGAATGCTTCGAAATTCACGTCCTTTGTTCTGAGATTTTTCAATGATGCATCTGTGGATCCTCAGGTGAACAAAAATACCCATAATTCTCTGCGTTGACATGCATCGGAGCAGCGACCTACTGAAAAAGAGCCGTTATTATAAAAGTGAAAGCGCTCAGACGGACTGTGGTGATGTGCATGTTCACATTTGCTAGTCTGTACCAAAGTAGAGTCCGAGAACACTAGGGAGGCCTCTAACCTCATCTTCATAGAACCCGACTCGTAAGGAAGCGTTCTATCAAGGAAGCATGCTCGACTTTCCGAAACAGCAATATTCAGAAGAAGTGTGTACAGGAAGTCTGCAACGGCTCACAGCTGCCAGTATTGTAAAGGTCAGCCTTATGTGAGACTTCACAGGATATCTCATCACTGACTCTATTTCTACCTTTAAAGTCCAAAATATTGTATGCAGAGGCACCTGCATTGTCCATAGTTAAGACACTATAAAGGACTTTTCAGGTTAGCACATTTTCCTAAAATAGGAGATAACTTTGCAAACTTGTATTTGATCAAATCTTTGCACATTCTTCTGTCCTTCTGTGCTTAACAAGAACATGTGTGTTGAGTGCGCGGGTGTGTGAGAGATGAAGTACCCAGGAGGACTCGTAGTTGGACCTGACGGATCCTCTGTAGACCTGGGTGCAGTTCAACATCACCACCTTTCTGTTCTTTGCCTCGTGGAGAGCTTTTCGCAACCAGTCATACCTAGGGATGTCCCCAGGGCCATAGGACTCCAAGATCACACCTGCAGCCCCATCTAGAACACTCCTCACCTGAGGAAGGTTAGTGATTTAAATAGTGGATCACACAAAACAAGAAAGCCATCTGTACACGGAGATCTAGCATGCTACTCTGACACTTACATACTTCTCCTGAATTCCAGGGAAGAGGCGTAGGATTCTTACATCAGGAGTTTCACCAGGATTGGACTTGGCCTCAATTCTGTCCCTAACACACACTGGTGTGTGGGCAAGCACTTCAAGATCCACCAGAGGGAGAATAGTTATGCAGAAACAATGCTCAACATGTCTTTAAACGGTAGGGTATACCGCAGCCACCACGCCTGGCAGGAGTTGCGTCCTGCTCCCTCTGTGTGGTGGCTAGCATTGAAGTCGCTCCCCTCAGACGTCTTCCATTAAGGGCAGAGCTGCACGGCATGGACCTGTCAACATCATCAGGTTTTCAAGTGGGCACCCCACTTCACTGATGTTTCATCAACAAGCCCACGACACCTCAGTAGGGCTTGATAGCAGAACTAATGCCTGGAACTGCTCCCTCTGCCGATCTGGGACCTACCGTGCAACTCTACTCCCTTCCTCTCTGCCCGCCTGGCTTGGCCAACGTTCACTCCGCTTCAGCCACAGCCACCTGGATGACTGCTCTGCCTGCTTTGAAATGCTGTTCACTAGGCTCTTGCGGGTTGCACCTCTAACCCCAAGACTCCCTAGTGCTCTCCAGAGGGACTGTCCTGGGAATCCCCTGCACCCCACCTCCACTGGTAGGTTCCAGGCTCTCCAGCCCCTCTGCTGGCTCTCTGCGATGAGCGGCTGGTACTTCCCCAACTTGCGCTGATGTGCCTCCTCGATCCTCTCCTCCCAGGGTACCGTTAACTCTAACAAAGCCACCTGCTTTGTTGCAGGAGACCAGAGCACAATATCTGGTCGGAGGCTGGTGCTGGCAATTTCTTCTTTGGTTTGAGTCTGGGGTCTTCTCCGCTTCCTCTCTCTCTCTAGTCCCTCCGCCAGTTGTGCCAGCACTTTATCATGGCGCCACCTGAACCTCCCCTCGGTCAGGCTTGCTTGACAGGATGACAGGATGTGCTCGAGGTTTGCTGGTCTCTTGCACTGTGCGCAAAATGGGTCCTCTGACAGCCTCCACCTTTGCAAGTTCGTCGGTGTTGGCAGTACATCGTACACAGAGCTCAGCAGGAACTTCAGTCGATGCCCCTCCATGCTCCAGATGTCCTTCCAGCTAAGGGATCTTCCACGGACGCTGTCCCACCGTGTCCAGCTGCCTTGCTGTTTCATAACCACTGCCCTGGCTTGCCTGCTCTCCTCCTCCACAGCTTGGATCTCCTCTTGCACCATTCCCCTACGCTCCTTCCCTTTCGCCTCCTTCCAGCTTGCTCGGGTAATGACTCCAAGGCCCAACCTCCCCTGTGTCACAGTGCCCGTGATGTCACAGTGCCCGTGATGTCACAGTGCCTGTGATGTCGGCGTGTTGCAACCGCTCCTCTGCTTCTCTCAGAGCTCCGCTGGCGCTCCATTTCCGGCCAGTCGTCACGGTGATGTCTGCCTGCCGCACCGCCTGATCCTCACTGTCCCGCAGCATCATGACCAACCGGACCTTGGCAGCCTTGAATTCCTCCACGACAGACATGACGGGCAGTTGTAGTTTAGACCCCGAGCTGTATAACCCCAACGAGCAAAAGCTTCTGGGGACTGACAGCCATCTCCTGAGGAAGCTATTGATCTTCCTTTCCAAAGCTTCCACCGTTGTCAAGGGGACCTCGTATACAAGCAGTGGCCACAAGAGCCTTGGTAGGATGCCGTGCTGGTAACCCCAGGCCTTGTACTTCCCTGGTAGACCACTCCTCTCCAGGGCTTGCAGCCACTCCTCTGCCTGGCTAAGCATCTCCCTTACGCTTGCTCTGTCGTTTAGGTCAGATCTATACCATCTTCCCAAGCTCTTGACCGGCTTTTCGGTTACCGTGGGGATGGTGTCGTCGCCGATCTTAAACCGGAAACGATCTTGGACCCGGCCCCGCTTCAGGACCAGACTCCTTGACTTCGGGGGTTTGAACTCCATCCTGGCTGCGGTGGTGAGCTCCACCAAGTCCTCCAAGATCCACCTGCCCTCCGGGACTGACCTTGCCGTGATTGTCAAGTCATCCATAAAGGCCCTGACTGGAACCTGCTGGACCCCACTTGACAGTACAGCTCCCCGTCTCGGCTTCTCCACTGACTTCACCAGGAGGTTCATTGCTGCCGCAAAGAGAATCACTGAGATTGTGCACCCAGTCGCGATTCCCACCTCCAGCCTCTCCCAATTGGTAGTGAAGTCTCCAGAGGAGAAGCGCATCCTAAATTTTCCGAAGTAGTTCTGGAGGAGTAGCTGAACCCTGTCTGGGACATGGTAGGCCTTGAGTGTGTAATCGACCAACTTATGGGGGGACAGTACCATAAGCGTTGGTCAGATCCAACCACAGGACTGCTATGTCTCCTTGATTCCTCTTGGCGTCCTCAATGATCCTGGAGATGATGCTGTTGTGTTCAATACAACCAGGAACTCCTGGGACTCCGCCTTTTTGTACAGATGTGTCGATGTACTTGTTGTTTATCAAGAACTGCGTTAGTCTCTTTGCCACAACTCCGAAGAACACTTTGCCCTCCACATTCAACAGCGAGATTGTGCGAAAGTCTTTCAGGCTAGAAGAGCCCTCATGTTTGGGAATGAAGCATCCTTCAGCAATGAGAAAGCTGTCTGGCAACTGGTTCTTCCGCCACACCACCTTAAGGAGCTTCCATAGACGTCTTCTCAGCCTCTCGCAGTTCTTGTAGACTCTGTACGGAATGCCGTTTGGCCCTGGTGCTGATCCTCCCCTGGCCTTCCTGATAAAATCATTGACCTCCTGCCATCTGAGCTCTCCGTTATCGAATGCAATCGACTGGTTCTTCTACTGTTTCAAGTTTGAAGAAAATGCTATACTTGCGTGAATCCTCATCCCATTCCTCCACAAAGTAGTCATTAACAGCCTTCTGACTGAAAATAAATAAATAAATAAATAACTGACTATGGTAAAAAATGCATGTCATCATATGTCTTATACCTATGAGGCAAATCATATGAAATATTTCAGAATGTGATGAATGGTCTCCCATGCTGCATATGATGAAGCATATTATTAAGTAAACTCTATGGTCTCAACTCTCCCATGCTGAATGTCTCCTTATATGTTCACTTATTAATGTTGTGTCCCAAAATGTACAGACTTTACAGACACTCTCTTTATTGAAATAGAAAGAAAAGTGTTGGTCATGCTTTTTTTTTCAAGCACTGAATATTATTTTGATTGCATGTTACCCATCTATCTGAATGTACCTATGCCAGTATTCCCCATCATACAATGTCAGCACTTGGCTAACAGGACTGAAATGTCTAGAAGTTTGATTGGTATGATCAGAGCACAGTCCAGAGTTTTCTCTGTTGTTCCACTGCAATAGGAGACGACAGGACATTTATCTGAATACTTACTGTAACTGAATCAAATCTTCTGTGACAGCAGGTTCCTGATGCAGCTGAATATGGTTGATGATGAATTCTCTGACATCCTGAATGCTTCCTTGTCAAGAGTGACCTACAAAAAACACAAAGCTACACTCAGACAATAAATGCTACCATTACCACTATCACAACCACCACCACTGCTACTACTCACACGACTAATAATTGCATACTTATTTATCAATCGACCAACTAACTGACTTATTGACCTGTGAAATAGCCATCTCTTTCACTTTCTTCTGACATATTATGATATATTGGCCTTTTCATGTGTTGCAGTATGCTCTGCATTGACCTGCTGAAAAACGTCCCTCAAGAAACCGACAGACCGACTGACTGACTGACTTTAATGAGTTTACCTGCATATGTGTGGAAGCGCAGCGGGGATCCTATGGTGTTAGGATTCCCGTAAGTCATATTTCTGTCCCCCACTGGCTTTGCTCCTATAGGCAGAAACCAAAAGTGGACCCAGTCACTTCTCAGAGTGATGAGGTGTGTCATGCTTCTGCACAGAGGGTGGTGCTGCTGTTTATAGAGGTAGAACACACGGATCACTGAGGTGCTGCTGTGTATAGGGGTAGAACACACGGAGCTCATGCTGCTGTATATAGAGGTAGAACACACGGATCACACAGGTGCTGCTGTTTATAGAGGTAGAACACACAGAGCACAGAGGTGCTGCTGTTTATAGAGGTAGAACACACGGATCACTGAGGTGCTGCTGTGTGTGGGGGTAGAACACACGGAGCACAGAGGTGCTGCTGTTTATAGAGGTAGAACACACGGATCACTGAGGTGCTGCTGTGTATAGGGGTAGAACACACGGAGCTCATGCTGCTGTATATAGAGGTAGAACACACGGATCACACAGGTGCTGTTGTTTATAGAGGTAGAACACACAGAGCACAGAGGTGCTGCTGTTTATAGAGGTAGAACACACGGATCACAGAGGTGCTGCTGTTTATAGAGGTACAGAAGAACACACAGAGCACAGAGATGCTGCTGTGTTAATGAGCTACAGATCACAGGCAAATGCAGCTGTTGGTGGAAACAGGATGCACGTTGTGCTTCACAAGCTACATAAGCTTCCGGAAAAATACAATCATAGAATATAAAGTCAGTATAGGCCTATAACTTAAAAAAAGCCTGGAATTTGAAAGAAGCTGTATTTATACAACAATAAAGAAATAACTGTCAATTTCATAAGTTTCATAAAACTTCAGTGCTCTCTAAAAGAAACCAACATCCAGTGAATGACAATGTAGGACAGTAGGTCCACAAAAAAGTAAATACATTTGAAAACATTCCTCAAAATATGGCCACACTAGAATGACTAGTAAGCCATAAAGCCTACCATCCCCATCGTGGATCAGCCCTATGGTACCTCCAGTGTAGTAGACAAACACTTTCTTTACGACTCTCATGGCAGCCATACTGTAGAGCATTATGGTCTTGTGTACTTGCAGTTTCTGCATGTTACATAGTAACTAGGAAGTAGCCAACGAGACAACAGATCCACAGCAGATCTGCCACTCCCACATGCTGGGTGCACTACAGTGAAATGGAATGTGACCAGTCCAGACACATACAGTTACTTGTTCAGTATTGTGGAATTCCTACCACATTCTTTACCTACATTTGCTCCAGATTGTTTTTGTTTCTCTGACAACAAACAGCACATAATCACTTGTGGTGAACAAATGTATAAACATCCTTAAACACCCAAGCACTTGGCTGATGTTGTTGGGTCTTAAGTTGGGTTATTTTAACTCATGCAGTGTTTGTTTTGTGGTGCCCAGCTGCTGGGTCAGGATATTGAAATATTATGACTGTGCCTTCAACGGTGTAGATTTACCATTGGAGGCTTATATATAAATATATAATATATAAATATGGTAGAGTTTAGTGTCTGACCCTATGTGTTGAAAGAGTTCAGAGCTTGAACTTGTTCGGCCTTCCAAGATGAGGATATTCAAATTGCACGACTACAGCAGGATTTACCCTCAGACACACTCTCAGCAGCTTTTTTTCCCGTATCATGTCTTGAGCGAATTAACGTGGAAATACCTATTGTGCCTTTCTCATATCCCCCAACACCAGTTCTGTCTATTCGCCACATTAGACCAATGAGTTTCACCCCAAACCAAAGATTGTTGGCTAGAAATCATGATGAGTTGCATATTGTTATTGTTACAATAGGAATCCCTGCTGTAGCATTTCTCTCTCATTGTGCTCTAGCAGGTGTGGACTACTGGAATGGACTACTGTACACCTTGACCCTGTCATAGTTATGGCAGTCCACACACATCCATCTGAGGTGCTTTCAAATTCACATTTTTGTTTGTTTTCTTTTTTTGCTCGGGGGTGTTTGCGATGCTCAGGCCTAGGGAAACAGATATCTCCTGATGTGTGAGGTAGAAACGACTGGGACCACTGTAGGTAAATATCCCTCTGAGCTTTACAATGAAGAGCAAAACAGATGTACTTAGATATAGAATCCAGGTAGGGGAAAAAAACTTGTTGATCTTGTCTTGACTGGTTGTTGTCCTTTTTATGTATCTTTATGTTCACATGGAATGACCCATTAATGTAAAATATGTATGTCAACTTTGACTCAATATAAAAATGCAAATGCTCAATTAAAGCTAATTAAATAACTAGTTGCTTGACTCACACAATAATTTACGTCAACTCAGATTTAAGTCATTTAAAAAAGTTCTCCCTCTGAAGTGTTTAACCATGAAGTAGAAAGAAAAAAATATTCACTCATAATTATTTTTCCCCCTCCCAAAGATTATTCCCTAAAATGCACCCACTGCTTATTATCTGTCATAGTAGCCATCACCTCATAAGTAAGCAATCAAATGACAGACACCTCCCATATCCTGTGGCCACGCCTTGAAAGGCTGATCCACTGCCACTGCTAACATTCATTAGAGCAGATGTCATTTTGTAGCCAGCACATCACTTTAAGGAGCAAAGAGACAGACACTTCAACACCTGACTCACCTGAACAGAACATCATCTCATCTCACCCTATCGATTTAACAGGACAAACACTGACAGGTAAAGACAATTATTTCCTTCTGTTCTGTCTGTTTCCTGCCTATTTAAACCATCTGGCTGACCAATATAATAATTGTCTTAACCTTTGTTTTTCTCTTTTTGAAATTAAATGTAGATTGTTGGTGAACTCTGTATCTAAACAAAAAAAGAAAGACTTGACTGTGTTTATGAAGATTTCATAGTGAATCTTCGTATATAATGACATGTATAACATTCCTGTTGGCAGCAACTGATGGACCTTTATGTGCTCACTATATGTAAGTGGTTTTGCATGATCTACATTTCTATCATATTTTTTAGTGACTGTGATCAGGAGTTTGGTGATAAATATACACAAATGTTGTTGTTTAAGAACAGCAACCATCAAACAAATTATATATCGTAAACATACTAATTACCAACCATTTTGTTCGAAAATTCTAAAACAACAATGTTTTTTAATACTTCAAAATAACATTTGATAAATGAACCTTAAATTTTTCAGTCGCCATAGGTGTGTAGATTTGAACAAAATTTCCCTTGGCCTTTGGAATTAAAATAGCCCCACATCATCACATACCCTTCACCATACTGTACCTAGAGATTGGCATGGTTTTATTTCAGTTAACCTATTAGCTGGTTTGATGCTCTTGGCCTTTATGGGAATTTAACATACTGTAGGGGTGGCAATATTTATGACCCCTGTATTTTAAGGAAGAACATTTATTTATTTATGATACATTATTCATTCACAAATAAATTTGGGGTCCTTAAAGGTTGGATATTTCCTCATTTTTTCAGATGATTTTATATTCCTCTTTTTAGTCAACTTTAGTAGAGGTGCCAATAATTCTGGAGGGTACTGTAGCTACAGTAACTTCCTCTACAATTTGATACCTACCAGGAAATAATAATAATAATAAAAAACATACACCTTCTTAATTTTTTTTCTTATTTATTTGACTTTTATTTAACCAGGGAAAAGAGCACATTGAGATTGTTATCTTTTTTCAAGAGGGCCCTGATCAAGAAGGCAACACACAGAAAGACAAAAGACAACATTGAGGCAGCAGTAACAACAAAGATAAAAACAAATTGACTACAAATACATATCAAAATAAAACTTGATAGATGAAGAGCTCCAGTTTTAAGGGTTTTTGCAGCTTGAGCATAAATTGTACCCAGTCTTCTTAAAAGTGCAGACATATAAGAAGGAAGCTGACCAATAATCGCATTGTACACATGAATCAACCAGTGCATTTCTCTTCGTATATAAAGAGAAGGTCAACCGACCATTGCATACAGTACACAGTGATGAATGGAGTAATTTGCACAAGTTATAAATCTCAGTGCTGAGTGATATACAGAGTCTAGTGACTGCAGCAATGTCTTTGACGTATGTCTATAAAACATTATTATTATAAAATAGGCAAAAAAGCGGATTCAAATGACTGCTGGCTGCCTCATGGATTACATGGTACATGGATTTGTGTAGTAAGGCTGCATTTGACTATGAGGCTTTGTAAAAGGATTTGGTGTCTAGATTAGGCAAAATGAACAGAGATTCAAGGTGACCTCTAACAAACAAATAGGGAACACATGTTAGTCAATAATACAGAAGTAATATGTATTAGTGCTTAATAAAGTCGATGTTAAGTGTCATGACACATTTATTAGGTCATTTTTCATCTGTTTCTTATTCTTACTGAACTGGATTTATTCTTGATCAATGCTTAATAAGCAACTAGTCTTGATCTAACGTTACTGATATATAGTATGGATCAAAAAATAAACGTTATAGTCATCTAACATTGGCACATGTTACTATTCTGTTGATATAAGTCACATATTCAGACAGTGTATTAGGAGTCAATAAACTCTATTTTGATACCAGTAACCATCATGAAGATCTTGTTGCTTATTAAGGATTTACCAAGAATAAATTACCTAGTGATTAAGAATAAGTAATTGTTCAATGTATGTGTGGATTAAAGTGTGTGCGTGTGTGTCTGTGTCTGTGTGTGTGTGTGTGTGTGTGTCTGTGTCTGTGTATGTGTGTGTGTACTCACATTTTCCTCCCCCTCAGGTGCCCTGGCTGTGCAAGTCAAATCAGGTGATCAAAAAGGTAAACAAAACAAGTTAACCTTAAATATATCCTTGATATATGAATATTATGCACATTTAAATAAACAACATGTGCCACATTTCATCTCTACTGACTGTAAGAGAAAGTGTTGACTATCTTCTAGAAAATGTAGCAATAGGAAAACCAACAAGTCTCCGATCCACTGAATCCAGCCATGCCTCTGACTTGGCTGTTGATGGAGATCCAGATACCTTCACTCTCAGCAAAGTGTCCATCACTCCAAGCTGGAGGGTGGACCTGGAGAGGGTTTACAATGTGGACGCTGTGAGCATCACCAACAGGCCAGACTGCTGTCCAGAGACACTCAATGGGGCTCAGATCCACATTGGCAGCTCCCAAAGTGGAAATCCCAGGTATATTTTTGAGCAGCTGGCAAAATATTAAGAATGATATTTTATTTTAGGTTCATATTATTTTACAGCTATTATACAGCTATTAATCTATCCATGTGATGAATCTATATTCTTTCTTTACATCACTTTAAAGGATTATAACATAGATTTGTGTTGATGAAAAACATTACAGTAATTTTATAAGCTGATGATAATCCTTTTAATTCTTAATGATTGGACCCTAAGGACATTCTAGTTATAGTCTTCATAGAAAGTACTCAATAGTGTATGTTATTCAACTTCATTTGTATCATTTTTAGAATTATTTCTAGGGTTGTTGGATTGATGAATAGAATCAGCTTTGTGTCTTACAGGGAAGCTACACCAGGCGCGTAACTGAAGCCTTCCGTTCGCGACGCGTAGAATCCAAAGTCTTTTTCAAAGATTCGTAGAATCCAAAGTTTTTTTTCCGAACGTACGCGCCACTATCATGTCTGGTGTAGCTGCTTCCATTGATTATAGTGGAAGCTAATTGTTGCAGCAGACGCAACGCGAATGGAACGCTTCAGTTACGCGCCTGGTGTAGCTTTGCCCTTAGTTTTGAAAACATTATCCTACATTATATTTACATGGCTACTCTCCATTCTCCACCTCACCTTCCATTCTGTAACTGTCTCTCTCTCTCTCTCCTCCTCCTCCTCCTCTGTTTGGCAGGTGTGCTGTGGTCTCAGCAGTTCCCGTTGGGGAGACCTACACCTATAGTTGTCATGGGATGGAGGGACGCTATGTTAGTGTTTTCATTCCGGGGGAGGGGAAGCAGCTGGCCTTGGCTGAAGTGCAGGTGTTTGGAAAACCTGCAGGTGAGAGCCTACACACAAATTAAAGACATCACTGACTTTAGACACAACAACACTGTTTGTTTGCATTTCCTTATAGCCACACACATTTCATTTTAGGAGGTGTTTGCTTTACATTACACATTTATGTTACACACTTTATCGGTTTTAGACAAATTGAGTTGCCCGTTAACACTAAAGAGGCTTAACAAAAAGGGGAATTGCTACATAGTGCGACTTTAAATGTTGTTTTACCAGTTGCGTTAAATGGGTGCTTCTCTCTTGACTTCATTTATCTTACCTGCTCTCTCTCCTGCTGCAGAGAACCAGGCCCTGGGTAAAGAAGCCACACAGTCCTCTGACTTTTTATACTACACTTATTCGTACGCAAAGAACGCTGTGGACGGCAGCCGTGCCAACTCAGACCACTCTGTGTGTTCTGGTACGAATGGCCAGGACTACCCCTGGTGGAAGGTGGACCTGCTGGAGGACTACAACGTGACCACGGTTACCATCACCAGCAGAGGAGATTGCTGCGAACACCTCCTCATCAACGCCGAAATCCACATTAGCAGCTCTCCAGAGATCAGCACATACAGTAAAGACTCCTTGTGAGTCCTTGTCATTTGACTAGATCTTTCTGGAAATGTTGTGGCCTAGTAATGGACCTAATTGCTTGTGGGATTCTTAATGTAGGGGAATGATAGACATGTCATATTTGCAAAATGTCATCATGACAACACATGACAGACACAGGTTATTTGATTATTGTTCTCAAAGAGAAACAGATCAAGATAGAAAGTAGAGGCACAGATCAAAAGAGACAGTGGTTGGCCCAACAACGTGGACTCCAGACCTTCTCTCTATTCTAGTAACCTGCACGTTGATCCGGTGATTCTTTCATATGCCATATTCATATGTTAATTGAATTTGCCATCCCTTCAAAGCTTTCTCGTTTTTTACTTTATACAGATGTGTGGTCATGGAGGATGGTATTCCGCGTGGAGCGACCAACACATATGTATGTCCAGACATGTCTGGCCGTTATCTTGCCGTCCTCATCCGTGGACTAGGGGGATATGTCTTCCTGTGTGAAGTGGAGGTGACTGGTGTGCCTGCAGGTAATCCTGCTGCATTAGAGCTTTGAAAGTTCAGAAAAAAAAGAGAGGTTTTTGAGAGGATCAGTGGTTTTAGGTGGACATGTTTACATTTATGGTTGTAGACAGGTGTATCCACAATCATCAGTTATCATCATTAAGCTGCTGCTAGAGTTTTGGACTTCAGCAAAAAAGCAACCCAGCTAACGCTTGACGTTGCAGTGACGTCGTCAGAAAGTGGTCATGTCACCGTGACGTTACCTTCTGGTTACGTCTTTGCGGCGTCTGCATTGTACAGAGAATGTTGTCATTTGGTACTTCAAGTAACATGGTAGTGATATGGTAGACTGATCAACTGATAACGTTGCCAGTTGGTACCGAGAATGTTTACGCAGCATTGTGCCATGGTACTAGCAAAAGTTTTCATTTGGTGCCATGTGTAAAGTTGGCTGTATCTCATTACTCCTTCCTCTCCTCTCTAGTCATTCCCACTCCAACTCCAGCACCCACCACTCCCACCATCCCTCCCCCTTCCCCTCCTCCCCCCCTCACACTCCTGGTCAGTGGACGCACCGTGGTGCTGGTCCGTGAGCACCTGAGCTGGTACGACGCCCTGCTCCACTGCCGGAGCCTCTACAGGGACCTGGCCAGCCTGCGTAGCCCAGAGGAGCAGCTGGAGGTGGGGGAGGCCCTGCTGCTCCGTGGAGCCCACACTGCCCACGTGTGGCTGGGGCTCCGGCGGAGGATGCTCTCCAGCGTCTGGTACTGGATGAACGGAGAGGAGATGGACCACAGCAGCTGGGAAGGGGGGAGACCTCGGTACCACGAGATCCCTGGCACCAGCGCCTGTGGAGCAGCAGCCAACATGGTGCAGTTTCTGTGGAGCGACCGGCACTGCAAAGAGCAGCTCAACTTTCTCTGCTACACCGGTGAGCAGCTAAACAAAATAGCTTTTCTATTTCAAAAGAGTTTCCTGTTAGTTTTGTCTAGCCCTACCTTCATCAAATTAGGTTTGTCTAGCCCTGCCTCCTCTTCATCAGAGGTAACCAAAAGGTTTGGCCAAGATGGCAGCTGTTTAGGTGGTGTCTATAATGTTTCTGTTATTGTAAAAAAAAGTCCAACTGATGAAAAACAAATGTCACAACTGCTTATTCCCCACATTCTGTTGAAATTCTAAATAACTATGTTTGTATATAACAAGATTAAAGTGCCTAAAATAGGTTCATCAATTTGGGAAGAAAGCTGTGAAACAGGTGCTGGATCTTAATGAGTATTTCCCCCAGATTAACCAAGCCTGCACTCCAGCATGGACATTCACTTTCTCCCATGTGGTCTGAGTCCTCTACACCCTTTTCTCTCCTTTTCTCTGTCTCAGATGATGATCCTGACTACAGCCCTGTCCAATTCACCATCACCTACGCAAGAACATGAAGCTTTCTGTTATACTATTTATCAATTACAATTGCAATCATGTTACTCTGATATTACTTTCTGATTATAATAATAATAATAATAATAATAATAATAAGCTTTATTTGTATAGCACCTTTCATACACAGAATGCAGCTCAAAGTGCTTTACATTTGAAGCATGTAACAAAATAATAGTCAGTCAGTCATTATCAATCACATTTCTTCATTGCTGGGGCCGTTTATGATCCACTCAGCAACATATCAAAAATATAGAAAATGACATGTCATAAGACTGGCAGCCTTAACCCTCTTACCCCCCACAAGCACGCCATATGGCAACTGTGGCAAGGAAAAACTCCCATATTCCAGGAAGAAACCTTGAGCAGAACCTGACTTAATAGGGGGAGCCCATCTGCTTCTGGCTGGCTGCGCCCTCCAATAGCAGCAGATGTAGAATAATCTGAAAAAGTAGTCTACAGGATAAGACGAGTTAACTAAAAGCTTTCCTGTACAGGTATGTTTTCAGATCTTTTTAAAAAATATTTACTGAACTCGCCTGCTTGATGTACAGAGGCAGGGTGTTCCATAGTTTGGGGGCATAATGGATAAAAGCAGCTTCTCCACTTTGTTTGTGGAGCACTTTGGGTACGATTAAAAGATTAGAATTGGATGATCTAAGTTTCCTTTGTGGTTGATAAGATATTAAAAGCTCAGAGATATATGAAGGTGCTGTGCCATTCAGAGCTTTGTAAGTAATTAACATAACCTTAAAATCAATTCTATAGGAAATAGGGAGCCAGTGCAGTTCAGCCAACACAGGGGTGATGTGTTCTCTCTTCTTAGTCTTAGTTAAAAGTCTAGCCGCAGAGTTCTGTATGAGTGCCAATTTCTTTAGATGTTTTTTGGGAAGACCAGTGAAAAGTGCATTGCAGTAGTCTAACCTGCTAGTGATAAAGGCGTGAATTAGTTTTTCTGCATCTTGTTGAGTTAAAAAGGGCCGCACTTTGGCAATGTTTCTCAAGTGGAAATAGGCTGTTTGAGTAACTTTACTGATATGGGGCTTAAAACTTAACTCTGCATCTAAGATGACACCGAGGCTTGTTACTTTTGGTTTGACCTGGTGTGCCAAGTTCCCCAGATTACTAAGAACAATATCTCGCTTTAGTTTTGGTCCCACCAAAAGTACCTCTGTTTTGTCATCATTTAGTTTCAGAAAATTTTTGCTCATCCACTGATTAATGGAGGTTAGGCATGCAGTGAGGGAGCAAAGGCCATCTGGGTTAGTTGGCTCCACAGAAATATACAATTGGGTATCATCTGCGTAGCTATGGAAGTTTACATTATGCTGACTTATGACATTTCCCAATGGAAGCATATATAGGGAAAATAGCAGGGGACCAAGGCAGCTCCCCTGGGCCACACCAAAAGGCAAGTCATGTTTTTCAGATACATGATCTCCTAGACTGATATAAAAATCTCTGCCAGTAATGTAGGTTTGAAACCAGTTTAGAGCATTATCAGAGAGACCCACCCACTTCGCAAGGCGGTGAATTAGGATGCTATGATCAATGGTGTCAAATGCCGCACTCAAATCCAGAAGAATAAGGATTGAGACTTTGTTTGAGTCAGTAGCCAGTCTGAGATCATTGACTATTTTTACTAGAGCCGTTTCTGTGCTGTGATTTGATCTAAAACCTGATTGGAATTTTTCAAGGATACTGTTTTCGTTGAGGAAGGTATTTAACTGATTACAAACAACTTTTTCAAGTACTTTGCTCAGGAACGGTAGATTTGATATAGGCCTGTAGTTGCTCAGATTGGTATGGTCAAGATTTGACTTTTTAAGTAAAGGTTTCACAACAGCGGTTTTAAAAGCAGTTGGAAATATACCTGTTTCTAATGAGGTATTTATTACCTTGAGAATAAAGGGAGCTAAGCTATCATATAGTTTTTTGAGGAATCTAGTAGGGATTGGATCTAAAACACATGTTGAGGAGCCGGTTTGAGTTATAATTTTACCAAGCTCAGATTGAGTAATAGTGCTAAAGGACCTTAATTTTGGGGGGCTGTTTTTGGGTGTACTATCAAACATATTACTTGTATTACCAATAGCCTCCCTTATAGAAATTACTTTGTTTTCGAAGAAGTCTGCAAATTCTTCGCATCTTAGAGAGGATGCCTGACTGAGTGTATCAAAAGGTGTTTGATGCAATAGCCTCAATGGTAGAGAACAACACCCTAGAGTTTCCACTGTTTTCAGCAATTACCTTAGAGAAGTGGTTCCTTCTCTCATTCCGAATAGCTCTATTATAATTTGCTATTTTTTCTTTTAGAATGGCACGGTGAACCTGTAACTTAGTTTTTCTCCATGTTCTCTCAGCTTTTCTACATGATCTTTTTAGATCATGGATATTTTCGTTCATCCAAGGTGTCAGTTTGCTACAGGGCCTTTTTTTAGTCTTTAAGGGTGCCACTCTATCAAGCATAGCGCCTAATTCATGATTGAGAGCCTCTACCATTTGATCAATGGGATGATGTAAAATATCTAAATTTATGGAGTCTATAAGAGCTATGAACTGCTGTTCTGCTCTAATGTCCAAGAGTCGCGATTTGATTGCAATTTCGGGATGAATTTTTGGAGTATGTAGTACTATATTAAAAGATACACAATAATGATCAGACATATTTATATCATTTACTGATAAGTCTGTGACTTCTATCCCTCTAGAAATGACTAGATCGAGGGTGTTGCCAAGGTTGTGGGTGGGTCCTGTAACATGCTGCTTTAGCTCTAAACTGTCCAACACATTAAGGAACTTACTGGCTTTAGCATCAGTTGTCTTATTGACATGAATATTAAAGTCGCCATTTACAATTATCCGATCATAGCTAGTGATGATGAGCGACATAAGTTCAGAAAACTGGTCGAGAAAGCCAGCCCATAGTTTCGGAGGGCGGTATAAGGTTAATAGAAGTACAGCTGGGTCAGCCTTCAGAGTGAGGGCAATGTACTCAAAGGAAGCGAATTCACCAAAGTTGACTCTAGTGCAACTATATTTGTTTGAGAGAATGGAGGCAATTCCACCACCTCGTTTGCCTTGTCTAATTGAGTGGAAGAAATTATAATTTGGGGGACAAGTTTCAACAAGAACAGCTTCGCTGTCTGAAGTCAGCCAGGTTTCAACAAGAAACAGAAAATCCAATTGTTTTTCACTAATAAAATCATTGATTGCAAAGGTTTTGGTAGTAAGTGCACCTATATTCAGTAAACCCATGTTAGCTGAAAATGCCTCTGGCTTTTGAGGAATATGCTGAGGTATGGAAAGAATATTTGTTAGGTTTCTAGTTTTAAATTTGTCTTTTCTTTTTACTATACGTTTGGTAGAAATCAACGTTGGAATAGAACTATAAGCATAAGTCATGCTATTGCATGAAGCAGCTTGATCTATGGTAGTAGTATTGTATGTTACCCTGCAGAAAACATTCTCAGACCCATCCACATGTATAATGCCATTCGAATCAATACCTGGGGGGCGTGAATCTGTAATATTTTCTACAGAATGTCAATGCCCCAGTGTGGATTAGCTCTGCATTATCCTAGAAATGTTTTTAGTGTTTATTGCAGATCAAATATATTATATTATATTATATTATATTATATTATATTATATTATATTATATTATTAGCCTGGAAAATCCAGACCCTGATAATCTAGAAAGATTAAGGGTCTGGCAAAGAACAATGTAATGGTCCAACTCGAGGGGCGGCTACAAGCATGCATTTAAAAATCTCACTGCACGCAATTGGATAACACTAGACCATGTTTACTCTGAATGATTTTGGACTTCGACACAATCGGATAACACTACCACCAATTTGTACTGTCCTCCAACGTTGCAGCGCTGTCTTTATCAGTTTAGCTGGTTCCCCGGAATGTTCGGGTAAAAGTAATGTGCATCATTGCTCTTTGCCAGAGTGTCTCGCAGAGACAATTCCATTGTGCTCTCGCGAGAACTCTGGATTTCCAGGGTATTATATTATAGTATGCAGAAACAAATGTAAAATTTCATGTCAAATTGTAAGATGTGAGATTGATATTAGAACCCTCTACTCTCTAAAAAATGTTTTAATGCATTTTTCTTACTTAAAATGGTTTAAAGGAACCGTATGTAAGAAAAGTATTTCAATTAATCATAAAATGGCCCTGATATGTCACTAGACATTATAGTAAGAAATCATGTTCATTTCAAATACTTATATCACTGACAACAGTAGTCCGGCCAGGATATTGTCATTTAAAAAGTGAAGTTGCAGCCCTTAACTGATGTTGATGTTGTCGTGTTGTATTTTGGCCTGATGCGCCACCCTCCACCTGTCTACTAATCACAAAGTCAGTAGTGTTTCGGCATCCGGGTTGCCAGCTCTGCCAGTCATGGGGGAGGGGGAGGGAACACAGCGCTCTACAGTAATTTGAAAGTGATTGCAGTACCAGTTTTGGCCAACATCTTACATACGGTTCCTTTAAATAATAGAAATTTTGAAAAATGTTTTAAAGGAGGAGTAGTTGGTAAATTGTTGCCATATGGCAACAATGCGCAACAGTGGAAAATGCTGTAAAATCCCTTTCTTCTTTAAAAAAACTTTATAACTATATAAAAAACTTTATAAGTCTTTCCAAATATTAACTAAATTAATCTTGACTGAGTTATGCTCTGATACATCTACTTTTATACCTATTAATACAAATTCAACTGTATTATGTGCTATAAAGTGATGATATCATTGTAATATTGTCATATTGTCATAGTCTAGTCCGCCTTGGAAGATGACTAAGATGTTGTACTTTTTTTTTTTTCAGTCCACAGTTTCATATTAGTCTCTGGTGATCTAGTTCTACTGGTTTCATCTGTGATTGAAGTTTCAACAGATCTAGGAAGAGTGAGGCCTTCCTCTTTGAGATATCTTTGGACCAGTTAACTAGAACTCATGATAAACTGGCAGTAGAGCTGAAACGAGATTCCTGCCCCTTTGTCTCTTGCATGAGAGTACAGAAATCATGGTAAACACTGGAAAGTGTAAGCAGTGTCCTGACAGTGGTGGGTAGACCTTATTCTTGCACTGTTGCACTGTTGCACTACTTTCTGCACCTTCACCATGACACTCACTCTCTTAGAGCACCTTACCATGCACACAGAATTACAGGCCCAGTCCCGGCCCTGTCACTGCAAGCGCATAATCCTTAAGCACATTGTGGATTTTTTAAATTTAATTTATAAAGTATATTTAGTATTATTTATCTATCTATCTAGTACAGATTCCCCTTGATAGAGAGCTGCTTGCAGACACAGATCCAGATGGAATGACTTTGCTCTCTGCTGTCACTCCTCAGAGGAAATGCTGCCATCTTGAGGTTCAGGCCAGGGAATCTGTTTTCACAGACAATACAAAGGGGAGAACAAGCTCATCAGTCATCCCTCAGCTCTAACAAGCTCGTGCACATGTGAAGTTCCCTGTCAGATGTTTAAAAATATATGCAGCCATGATATGCAACCATGATATATAATATAATGAATCATTATATAATATAATGAATGACTTCACTCTCTGCTCCCACAGCAGAGTTTTCACAGACAATACAGAGAGCAGGCTCATCAGTGGTTTATGTTTATATCGGTCTCTTCCTTCTGACATATGAGCATCTTCATGTGTTCTTATAATATCATATAACATGTTCATCACTGACCTGCTGAAAAACTTTCCTGCAGAAACCAGATTGACTGACCAACTGACTAACTGACTTTAATGACGCGCCAGCTCCACATGTGTGGAAGCACAGAGGGGATCCTTTTGTGTTACGCTTCCCTTAAGTCATATTCCTGTGCCCGACTAGCTCTGCTAGAAACCAAAAGAGGACCCAGTCACTTCTCAGACTGATGAGGTGTGTCATTTGTCTCCATACAGGATGCTGCTGCTGTGTATAGAGATAGAACACATGGAGCACTGAGCTGCTTGTGTGTTAATGAGCTACAGATCAGATAGTTGCACTTTATTTTTCCAAGCTACCCAGATAGCAAAATCAGTTTGGCAGATAGCGGACCGCTGGTGGTATGCCACCGGTGGCGTGCCACTTGTGATCCGCCACCACCATCTCTTAAAATTTAACTTGTCATGAATATTAAGAAAAGTTAATAAAAGAATATATGGAGTATAACTGAACAAATGAAAAAGATTTTAGACCAATAGTGGCAAAATATTGGGCAATTTGTCTGCAATCCACTAGCGGACCGCCAGAGAACCGATAAGCAAAATGCCAGCGGACCGTCAGCTATACCCCCAATGGACCGACAGTGGTCCGCCAGCCTCTTGCTGTCTGGGTAGATACGCTTCCTGAAAAATACAGGCTAAAAATTCAGTGTTCTCTAAAACGAAACCAACAACCAGTAAATACATTTGAATGTATGCTTTGCATTAATATTCCTCAAAATATAACCTCAATGAGCACTAGTGACATAAATCACTAGTATCCAAATAGTGGGGTACTACTAAGCCATAAAGCCTACCATCCCCATCGTCGATCAGCCCTATGGTACTCATGGCAGCCATAGTTGCAGAGCATATGGTCTTGTGTAGACCTACCTGCAGTTTCTGCGAGTTACATAGAAACTAGGAAGTAGTGCTAGACTGGTCATCTGGCATACCGGGCATTTTCCTGGTGGGCCGGCATATCCTTTTGGGCCGATCGAATTAAATTATTATTTATTATCGTTATTTTAAAACATGGTCAACAATCGGCCCAAGGCAAGGACAATAAGTGGCAGATTGGTTCAATTTCTATACTGTGAGTGGCCTATGACAACTCTTATCACGCCCCACCCCTCCCACATTGGCTCAGAGCCAACAGTCTGCGAGCGTGTCAAAATTGATAAATTAAGTGCATGCAGAAGTCCCGGCGGGTAAAGGCGGGATGTCAGTGTGCTGAATACATTTTTAAATGCCCTGAATAGACTTTCCAGAATTCCATGATATTCCAGAAATTCCATGACCCATGGGAACCCTGTTAAAACATTCTGACTAAGAGTTCTCTGGGTGAAAATACAATATTTCAAGTCATCTTCATGCAAAAGATAACTGAAAGATTTACATAGAACACTGAGAGACATCAATGTGAGCTGAACTCATGCAGCTCTAGGCTATACTGTAGGCTACAGTGTAGTAGCCTACTTTAGATTCTTTTAGCAGAGCCTCCTCTTTGACAAGTCCTTGTAATACGAAGAAGAAGCTTTCTCGTTGGAATTTGACTCCAAGGACCCTTGACCATGCGTCAGACCTTTGACGAGTAGGGAGTGAGACTGTGTTGCATAAATCGACGTGTTTAGGTAGGCTAGCCAAGGAAGCAGCGCATGAGCTTCAGTGCCCAGGTACGAAAGAAAGTGAAGGAACTCTTGCCACCTGCAGGCCACATGCTGTTATTGATTCTGATAGGCCTACCGCATTTCATACAACGTCTTTTCAAAGGCCCACAAGAAATAGAGTGATATGTCCTTTATATATGTTGTCAGACAAATCAAACATCCTCCCTTTCTGACCCCTCCTTCTTAGGAGTTGTGAATAGCCTAAATGAATGTATTATTACTCTGTCTATGACTGCATCATATGCAATAGTGAAAATATCCTTTTAGGTCAAGCAGACTTTTGCAAATGTAATTATTTGTAAATCCTGCATATGCAGAATCTGAACCCATTTCTCACTCTGAAGCATGCCTTAAAAACATGTCACTATTTTACAACTGCTATTGTAACTTTGTTGAAAGTGTTGTTGCCTTGAGCTTTTGTGCTTTATAAATAGCCCTGGGCCCACTTCCCCGATAACGACGGAGACACGCTCTTAAGAGGGTTTTCTACGATTCATCTTACGATCGTTCGTTTGTTTTTTCCGACTGTTTCCCGAACATGCTCGTAGCGTGAACGCGCGTGCACTGCTCTTAAGATGGTCTTAAGGGGAGCTGTCCACGTTAATAGTTCTGAAATATCCTCTGATTTGACGGTGATGTCAGGTGACTGCACGTCACAGCTATAGGCCTACCATTTAAACTTCGGATCTACACATTCATTCACATCAATACGAAAATAGAAACACTTGACATCTGCATGTAAGCATCCCAAGTAGGTTATATACCACACAGAGACATAAATAATTGTAATTATTTTAAGATTAGATTGTTGCACCATGCAATAATTTTTCGCGGTGTCACTTAAGAACACGTTTGAAGATAAGAAAGAAGTCGAGTAAGAAAGAGAGGAAATGTGTAGGCTTAGATTTTGTGTAGGCTACAGACTAAACCACATGTTGCTTTCTCTGCTTTTTACCTCATAGGCCTAATAAAATATTCACTTAGCAAAGATAATGTCAAACTATTCTGGAAACGTCTCGTTTCATAACTTGATTGCATTTTTGTCCGCTTTTCATCACATTATTATGACCATTAAATGTAGGCTATTTTGCACGCTAAAATCTGATCTCATCACAGGTAAACACAATAAAGAATGGGAACGTAAGTTGGATTATACGGAGCCCTCCGGGTGACATGGGGGAAAAAAAACATGGGTTAAAAAAAAAAAAAAAAAAAAAGTAATGGGGAAAAAAAAACATGAAGAAAAAAAAAACGATGCACTTTTGCAGGATCTCATTGCGGGATCTCGCAAAGTTTTGCGAGACCCCGCAAAACTTTTTTTCTACTTTTGGAACTTGCTGGGCTTCCTTGACCCCAATAGGCCCACAAACCACTACCGCCAGATGGCAATCGTATCATGATACTATGATTGCTCTATCACTGTTGCATGTTGTGGGTTTTCTGGACACATTACATAGGCCTATGACACGGGAGGGAGAGGGAGACACCTGCGTGCAGACACGCACACACAGCAGGCTACAATAAATTGCCTAACAGACAGCAGCCTAATTTCGAGGTATCACTAATACCTATTAAATAAATGTAAAGGACACAGAACTGTAAGCTCAAATTCAAAAACGTTTGAAGTCTACCCAAATTGTGTTGCATATAGCCAGCTTAATTAGTCAACTTAAAAGTTATGATTAGCAGTTTCTATGCATTTTTCCATTGATAGTTACAGGAAGCCACGTTGTTGTTTAAACTATTGTTGCTTCTAGCCGACGTTACCTCCAGTTTCACTTGCTGCAGGGACGCACACATTGCATGAGCGATCATAAGCGTTCTATCTCCGATGTATAACTCAAATGTGTCTTGATGCCGCCGTTTGTAAGATCAGATCAAATAAGACGTTAAATGGAACGCGATGCAATTAAGCTGTTCCTTTCCAAGCGTCTTGGAGACGTACTGTATGTGTGCTGACTGGGCTATGTCTATATAGTTGATGACACCAAATGAATAAGTATTGTAATTATGTTATTGGTAGTCGGAGGAGGAGTTACACACACACACACAACTCGGGATTTACTTTTCACAGTTTATTCACAAGAATTAATTAATACACCACTACCTCCCACACACAGCCACCCCGCATTCATACAACCCGCTTAAACTAGCCCTCTCTATGGCCGAGTTAAACTAGGGGAAGGGACTGGCCATTAACCCAGGCCGGGGGCTAAACTCAAAGCGCGCACACACACACACACACACACACACACACACACACACTAGACTGCAATAACAAGGCAATCAGTAGACTGAGCTAGATCACAGGGTCCTATGACCGGCTTTGAGAAAGTACTGGTTTAGTCCGTACAGCAGCTCCAGCCTGGAGCGTTATGAGACTGACCGTAAGTGTCCAGAGATAATTCAGAATCCGCAAGTAGCCTAATCCACAGAGTTCGCAAGTAATCCACAGCGTTCGCAAGTAATCCACAACGTTCGCAAGTAATCCACAGCATCTGGCGTGCTGCGGAATGTCCCCCGTCCAGCCGCACTAATCAACACGCCGAGAGTCCTGTCGTGTCCAAATTCAGCCTCTCTTTATCTCCCCTTTACCAGCAACTATCACACGCCCCCAACAAGCCACAGGTGTCCCACCTCACCTGCAGCCTACTGCAATTAATCCACATGGTGGGGGCGTAGCCGCAGGGCCGTTTCAAGGAATTTGGGGGCCCCAAGCAAAATGGACATGGAGGCCCCCCCCCACCGCACGCAAAGCCTACAGGAACCACTGCATAGCCATACAGTTTAAGTTCACCCACAGTTTATATAAATACAAAATTTTGACAGTGCAATACTGCAGTTGCATATATATATATATATACTGTGCATTAGTTTTGAACATTTGCAAAAACACCACCGTACCATAAAATCCAATATACATGTAAAAAAGTGCACAATAACTAAATCCAACATACTTAAACACACACACACACACTCACATTAACATTTTTCAGTTCTCACAAAGTGAGAAAATAAAACACTGCCATCTTATGCAGAAAAAGGATGCATTGTTCAAACTATAAAGAGTGCAGGTTGTATAGCAATTTAAAAATCCAACATAAATACAAGTACACACACACACATAAGATTAACCTTTCAGGCCATCTTCATCAGTGGAGGTATCCTTAGGAAGAGCCTGAGGGCTGAGAAATTTAAGCAAAGCACCTTGAGGGAGAAAGAAAAGATATGTTAGCATTTCCATATTTTGATATTCAGAAGGGATGCAGCTGCTTTCACAACTACCAATGCTTACTGTAAAAACATCCCAAGCTAATGTTATACATTGACCTAGGCCTACTTGTAGCTTAACATAGCATTTAAGCATTCTGCTGTTTGAGAATTAGACAGACGCACCTGATGCTTTAAAGACAGTAAACAGCTGGCGTGCATGAATACTACTAGACATGAATGTTCCAGTCTGCTTTGATGCACGGAATTTATCGTGTAGATTATCACGGTCGAATAGTTAGTATAGCAGAGAAGCTATGCCACTTTCATCAAAACCTTTTACAAACCTATAGCAATGTTATGTCATTAAATATGATAAACAGTGATTCTGGAACAGATTTGCGTCTTCCTTATCCTGTTAATAAACATATTACAGTATGTAACCATATTCCGTCCGTTTGAAAAAAAAAGTTGCGCTAACTGTTCTAGTTTGTTACAAGCAGCATGGGCAGTCAGGCAGGTAGTTAACATAAACATTTTTTGCTAGGCTAGCCTTCCTGCTGCGACATTACACCATTTGTACAAGACAATTAGAGTTATTTTATCCAGTGTAATTTATCACTTACCACTATATTGTTTTTTCTTGTCATCCTATTCCTTTCTCTTCTGGCTTCCGGACGCATGACTCCGCTTCATCATGACTGCCTGTTTTATATTTTCGCGGCAGCAGCAGAGATCACAAACCTGGCTGGCTGCTGTCAGCGACTACTGAGAGGGGCCCCCTTGAGGGGGATCCCGGTATTGCCGGTAACAGTGTCGTTGCACTTTACTGCATTATCAAAGGGGCGCTCACAGTTTGTCGTTGCATTTTATTTTTAACCAGTCGTTGTCTTGGGGCCCCTGGCCAGCTCGGGGCCCCAAGCAATTGCTTGGTTTGCTTGCCTTCTAGCGACGGGCCTGCGTAGCCGTCGTGGCCAATAAACGCCATTCACTACAGTATGCTGCAAATGAGCAGACGTGTGAAGCACCGGGCATAACTTAATTTCGCGGCTACGTGGAGCAGTAGTAGGTTAATTGTTGAGGAGGCCCATAGTTTGAGAAAAGCTGCAGATCATAGGCAGAGAAAGCATAATGCTCTGAGAACAGTAGCCAAAGGTTTTCCTGCAGAAACAGGTGCCTTGGTGCACGCACCCCGCTTTCACTTTGACTCCCTGCATTGTGACAAAAACTGTCAGTCAGACAGTGAATTTTGGATTACTAAATTAGCATAATGCGGTAACAATTATCATTTCAATTCTATCTGAAATCTGCTCACTGCAGAAGTTACAATGCAGACCCAAGCAGCAGCACCTTGAAAGACGTACACTTTGAATTTGATCAGAGCGGCTCTGGTTCTTCACCTAACTTGATGTGATTGGCTGGATGAGCGTTCAATCAAATCAACAGACCTATTTGTGTCTCTGTGTGTGCGTTATAGATACGGTTCCAACTCTTTACGGGAGCGTTTATTTCCATATTTTACTTTCAATTTAATCTGACAAAAAGTGTGGGGGATAGAATCGTGTTCCAGCAAAACTGTGTACGTTATACCACCCACATCCCCCACGATTGCTACGCGCCTGCGGTGTGTGCGTGTCTGCACGCAGGTGTCTCCCTCTCCCTCCCGTGTCATAGGCCTATGTAATGTGTCCAGAAAACCCACAACACGCAACAGTGATAGAGCAATCATAGTATCATGATACAATTGCCATCTGGCGGTAGTGGTTTGTGGGCCTATTGGGGTCAAGTAGGAAGCCCAGCAAGTTCCAAAAGTAGAAAAAAAGTTTTGCGGGATCTTTCTAACCCATGTTTTTTTTCCCCATGTCACCCGGAGGGCTCCGTAGGATTATGTATTCTAAGTTGTAATTCCTCTGTATGTCCTGTTGGTGACCTCAGTGAGAAGTACTGTTAAGACGCTCTTAGCCGGTAACGAGTACTCTGGAGCACTTATAGATCTACGTTTTCACGACGCTCTTAAGCTACGATGGTTTCGGGAAACAGTCGGCAAATCTTAAGACGTTCGTAAGAGGGACTTTACGACGCTCTTAGGCTTAAGATGCTTTCGGGGAAGTGGGCCCTGCATCATATAGCCTACAATTTAGCAAATTACACATTTTACCATGATAAAATACAAACACACAGATGCAATGGAATTTTGGCTTGCTGGGCAAATCACAGATTAGCAAAAGTTTCCCGATAACGACGGAGACACGCTCTTACGAGGGTTTTCTACGATTCATCTTACGATCGTTCGTTTGGTTTTTCCGACTGTTTCCCGAACATGCTCGTAGCGTGAACACGCGTACACTCCTCTTAAGACGCTCTTAAGGGGAGCTGTCCACGTTAATAGTTCTGAAATATCCTCTGATTTGACGGTGATGTCAGATGACTGCACGTCACAGCTATAGGCCTACCATTTAAACTTCGGATCTACACATTAATTCACATCAATACGAAAATAGAAACACTTTGACATATGCATGTAAGCATCCCAAGTAGGTTATATACCACACAGAGAAATAAATAATTGTAATTATTTTAAGATTAGATTGTTGCACTATGCAATAATTTTCCGCGGTGTCACTTAAGAACACGTTTGAAGATAAAGAAGTCGAGTAAGAAAGAGAGGAAATGTGTAGGCTTATTTTGATGCAGTAGGCTACAGACTAAACCACATGTGGCTTTCTCTGCTTTTTACCTCATAGGCCTAATAAAATATTCACTTAGCAAAGATAATGTCAAACTATTCTGGCAACGTCTCGTTTCATAATTTGATTGCATTTTTGTCCGCTTTTCATCACATTATTATGACCATTAAATGTAGGCTATTTTGCACGCTAAAATCTGATTCATCACAGGTAAACACAATAAAGAATGGGAGCGTAAATTGGATTATGTATTAGTTGTAATTGCTCTGTATGTCCTGTTGGTGACCTCAGTGAGAAGTACTGTTAAGACGCTCTTAGCCGGTAACGAGTACTCTGGAGCACTCGTAGATCTACGAGTGTTTTCACGACGCTCTTAAGCTACGATGGTTTCGGGAAACAGTCGGCAAATCTTAAGAAGTTCGTAAGAGGGACTTTACGACGCTCTTAGGCTTAAGATGCTTTCGGGGAACTGGGCCCAGGGCCCACTTCCCCGATAACGACGGAGACACGCTCTTAAGAGGGTTTTCTACGATTCATCTTACGATCGTTTGTTTGGTTTTTCCGACTGTTTCCCGAACATGCTCGTAGCGTGAACGCGCGTGCACTGCTCTTAAGATGGTCTTAAGGGGAGCTGTCCACGTTAATAGTTCTGAAATATCCTCTGATTTTACGGTGATGTCAGGTGACTGCACGTCACAGCTATAGGCCTACCATTTAAACTTCGGATCTACACATTAATTCACATCAATACGAAAATAGAAACACTTTGACATCTGCATGTAAGCATCCCAAGTAGGTTATATACCACTGTGATACTGCCCGGGGCAGACCACTGTTTTGGGATTGTGCAAACGGGTTGGAAGTGTTTGAGCAGGATGGAAGGACAGGTCACAGTAGCAACTGACGTTTGAAAGGGGTTTTATTTCCCACAATGCAAAATATTAACAAACCAAAATAACTAAAAAACAAAAAGAAAGTGGATATAAATCCAACAAAAAATTGTCCTCGACAATACTTAACAGAAAATTGTCTTTCATAAGCCAGCAGTTAATCCAGTACTTCCCACTACACAGTAACATACCACCACAGCCTCACAACAAGCTGTTACTTCCTTCTCTCATGTCACAAACTGACTGCTTCATAGGTGCCCTCACCCATAATGCAACATTTGGGAGAAAACCAACTACAGGTAACACATCTTAATTTCCTGGCAAATCAATTAAAGGACAATTCCGGCGCAAAATGAACCTGGGGGTTAATAACACATTTGTACGAGTTCGACCGTTCGCTGGGATTTATTTTCATGCTAGTCGAATGTGACCAGTTTTATTGCAAACCGCTAATTAGCTTTTAACGCTAGCCTTCGGGGCACACGTACAGTAGAAAGAAATCGCTATTTCTATACCACTAAAAAGGCTCAAAATAGCACCACACTTAAACAGTAGCATAATGAGGGTCTCTACATGTAAACCGAAGCATTGAGAACTTTGTAAGTGTACAGGCAGTTTATTAAAAAGAAACACATTACCGTTCACGTCTGGTTGTTCACATATACAGGCAGGCGATGTGAACTAAAATCATGTAATTTGCTCAATATAGGCCTATCAGAAATAAGCTCCGATGTAACATAACTTGTATAGTGTACTTACTTAGTGGATGTCCATCTGGTCTCTCTGGTATGGATTGCCGCCTCCAATTTCTTTTCGGGACATGGAAAAAAGTTTCAACTACAGCCCTGTTTATCAATGAGGGGGAATCTTCAGACTCTACAAAACACTGCGTCTCTTGGGGGTCAAGACGCAACAGGTCCCACTCCATGCAACACAGGCACTCCTCTTCGGTGGCTATAGCTTCACAATGTCCGCAGGTAGCCTACAGTTTCTAGAAGTGCGAGGCTGTGTGCAGCATTGACTACAGGTAGCTCTCTCTCTCTCATAGCCCTTTCACGGAGCTCCGCAGCTCTTCGTTGGTAGGCTATATTCCGACGTCCAATAAGGGTTCATCCTCGATGTCTTCAAATTCGTTCAAATAGCCTGCCATCTCTTATGTCTCCTGTTGCGTTCAGTGCTTCTCTTTTGCACAGTCCTTTCTTTCAGCAACAATGTTTCACATGAGATTCACTTCACATCCCAGAGTTTCGTTTTCCCAAGGCGCCTGCCTGTATGTGAACCAGACGTGAACGGTAATGTGTTTCTTTTTAATAAACTGCCTGTACACTTACAAAGTTCTCAATGCTTCGGTTTACATGTAGAGACCCTCATTATGCTACTGTGTAAGTGTGGTGCTATTTTGAGCCTTGTTAGTGGTATAGAAATAGCGATTTCTTTCTACTGTACGTGTGCCCCGAAGGCTAGCGTTAAACACTAATTAGCGGTTTGCAATAAAACTGGTCACATTCGACTAGCATGAAAATAAATCCCAGCGAACGGTCGAACTCGTACAAATGTGTTATTAACCCCCAGGTTCATTTTGCGCCGGAATTGTCCTTTAAGTGCTTTTGGCACCAATGGCTCCCCATAACATTTCCGCATCTACAGCAGTTTGTTTTCTATAGCAATGCAGGCAACACAGAATTGGATAACGGATGACAACACATACTTATACACATACACACGAAAAACAGAATACTTGATCTCCCCCACACCATTTCCCATGACCCAAACAGTCTTTTAAATAGTACTGGCGCATAGTGCGATCTTGTTTGACAATCACGAATGCGGAAGACGGCGGGAGAAACGCAACAGTGAAAGAAAGTGTCGGTATCAGTAAGTGAGTATGTATGTTACAGAACAGCACAACTATGCACACGGTTTCACTGCAATGGGATCCTACATTGTAGCAAACGGGGAGATGGAACACAGAAGTTTTAATCAGTAACATTGTGTGTGTGCGGGTGTGTATGTATGCGAGTGTGTATGTATGCGAAGGGGAGACGCGATATCAGTGAATGAATGAATGAATGAATGAATGAACGGTGTTTCATAGTTCAGGGAGTTGCGTAGTAGACCTCGGAGAACACGGAGGTGAGACAGGAAAAGAACACAAGATCTTTTCCACAACCACACAGAGACATAAATAATTGTAATTATTTTAAGATTAGATTGTTGCACCATGCAATAATTTTTCGCGGTGCCACTTAAGAACACGTTTGAAGATAAGAAAAAAGTCGAGTAAGAAAGAGAGGAAATGTGTAGGCTTAGATTTTGATGCAGTAGGCTACAGAATAAACCACATGTTGCTTTCTCTGCTTTTTACCTCATAGGCCTAATAAAATATTCACTTAGCAAAGATAATGTCAAACTATTCTGGTAACGTCTCGTTTCATAACTTGATTGCATTTTTGTCCGCTTTTCATCACATTATTATGACCATTAAATGTAGGCTATTTTGCACGCTAAAATCTGATTCATCACAGGTAAACACAATAAAGAATGGGAACGTAAATTGGATTATGTATTCTAAGTAGTGATGGGCAAATGAAGCTTTGGTGAAGCACTGAACCACTTTGAACAATGATTAAAAAATGGGTTCATTACTCGAAGCTTCAGTAACAGCGACCTCTCCTGGTGAAAAGCCAAGACTGCATCTATCGCTAAATAGTGGACAGGAAGCTTTACTAGTGAAATAAATCAAGTGCACGCACCTAACCACCCCACCCCCACACGTAGTGCACATTAATAACAATGGGATATCATTATTTATACAAATAAAGATTGATCAGGAGCCATCAGAATAAAGTTTTCCCACGTATCTCTTACATTGTAATAAAAAGAAATCGATATGAACAAACTATTAGTGATGGGCAAATGAAGCTTTGGTGAACCACTGAACCACAGCAGTGTGAACCTAGCGACACTAGCTGAAAAGCAAAAAGATGGCCGCCACACATACATTTTTCAACATAAAAGTCCTTTGCAAACCAATATTTTTGGTTACATATACTGGTTTGGGTAAGGACTTTTATGTTGAAAAAGCTACATGTGGCAGCCATATTGGATTTTTTCATTAGTGTTGCTAGCTTCACACTGCTGTGGTTTAGTGGTTCACCAAAGCTTCATTTGCCCATCACTACAAACTATGCTTGTCACAGTAGAGGCTATAAACCAAAAGCAATGTTGTGCATTAGCCTAAAGTGTTTATGCTTTGAGCGCGCTACCATTCAGACTAGAAACGAGGCCGTGCCAGTTGCAGTGGCAGCACGATTGGTTAGCGAGGCGGTGGCGCTGCGAACCACTCAGGTGATTCATTCAGAGTTTCTGCTTCGGACGTCATATGTCACGTGATTTTTCTGTAGCAAAGCAAGCTTCGGAGCAGTGGTTCAAATGAATTGTAGTTACTGGTTTGAAGCACGTATCGAAGCTTCAGTGTCAGACTGCCATCACTAATTCTAAGTTGTAATTCCTCTGTATGTCCTGTTGGTGACCTCAGTGAGAAGTACTGTTAACCCTCTAGGCGCCACTGTCGAGTTAACTCGACAAGATGCGGTACTGAATAAAACGGCCGATTTAGTCAAATAGGGTGTCATATTTCGTTCGACTTCCACTCCACTAGATGGCAGACATGTCATACGTCATCCCCGAGTCCGTAAAAGGTCACGCTTTAAACAAAACTTTTGAGCTACAGCTGTAGTGAATCAGTGCGTGCAATACCGGAGCTAGTGTGCGTGTGAGCCACTTTGTCAGAGCGATATTGTCAACATCAGCGAGTATTTGCATTAGATTATCGTCTAATGGCATCAAAAAAGTTTACCTGAAATGAAGTGTTGGGTCTTCTATTCGCGGACCCTGATTCTGAAGGGGAATATCTGCCTTCAGAAAATGACGGTGATTCGTTTAGTGAGGCTTCAGATGCGTCCCTGCCTTGCAATGATGCAGCTGGACAAAGTGAGAGTTTACTCCATAGTTTAGCTTACACCAAGCACAAACGTTGAATCGTTTGCCCAATGTCACTGGTGGGAATAATGTTTCACGGGTTCGGAGTGTTCATCGGGAAGTTAGCAGGGTGTTAGTGGTGTGGCGAACGAGGCTGGAGGTAGCCTAATGATAGCGCTAGCTTCTGTCTTCTGAACGTGTGCCTCTCCACAATCGCGGCGACAGTAACGTGGTGGAGCCTTTGTCTAATGTCACTGGGTATGTTAGACGAGGTCGAAGTGCTCATAGGACAGTTAGGAGGGAACGTAGTGGCAGTGTGGGGAGTCGCAATGAGAATGACAGTAGGCCTAGTCCGAGCTGCGCAAAATCTCTCCACTCGGCGCGCGCGAGGCAGATCTGGCCACGCTCTCTCCCTCTCCCTCTCCCACACACACACACACACACACACTAGGTCATGCATAGTCTATCACAAGATGATGGGAATGCCGGCCCTGTATGGATAGGGATAGGGAGTCATTATCTCTACAGCAAAAGGCCTGCTACATAAAAAAAAAATGTCAGCCATTTATTAGTAATGATTTACACTGTTGATTTGCTATCTATTTCCCTGATCATTAATTTTAGGACATACACTATGTGTTCCTTTTTGTGTGTTCATGTCCTTGTGATGTGTGTGTCTTTGTCAGCTAAGAAAAAAAACAAAAAAACATCAACAAAAACAACAAAAAGAAAAATAATACTAACATTGTCTCTTGTCTTGTTTCCTCATCTCACTCCTGATCTGTGCCTTGCCGTGGCAAATGAGCTTTTGAACTAAACAGGTCTTGTCTACTTGTGTTTGTGTGTCATCTGAATAATATATATGTGCCCCATACATGGAATCAGAGTGCCTACTGTATGTAGTAAATGGAAAATCTCTACAGCAAAAGGCCAGACTACCGCTACATGCATTTGGTTTGTTTCTGCCATTTATTAGTAATGATTTACACAGTTTGTTCACTACTTACTATTTACCTGAGCATTCAGTATTGTGCAATATAGCATACAGAAGGTGAGGGACATTTTGGGGGAAAGAAGTGGTGCATTGTATCATTCAAACATGCAATTTTTCATGAAAATTCTATAATCCAAGATGGCCGCCACCATATGACGTCATAATATGCAAATTAGATATAAACATTTAATCTCTACATAAACTTTGGGTCATCCTTAATATTTCTCTAATTTACAGAAAGTCTCTATCTCTTATCACTTTTAAGATATAGCCTTTTAAAATGAAGATGTCAAAATTGATCGTTTCGGAAAAAAACCGGGGTTAAGACGCTCTTAGCCGGTAACGAGTACTCTGGAGCACTCGTAGATCTACGAGTGTTTTCACGATGCTCTTAAGCTACGATGGTTTCGGGAAACAGTCGGCAAATCTTAAGACGTTCGTAAAAGGGACTTTACAACGCTCTTAGGCTTAAGATGCTTTCGGGGAAGTGGGCCCTGGCTTCTTTAAATCCATCAAGATGAAGGAGAGAGCGGAGGAGGTGTGCCATGGTGTTCGTGCCGTGGAGTATGACGAAGCCATCATAATGGCTCTTCTCCTTCTGCACAGACAGACAGGCCGGTGGACAGAAAGACAGATATTTATTTTCAAGTATTCTCATTTATGAAGAGTTACATTTTCTACAAAGGGATAGCTAAGGCATCATCAATAAGAAAAAGAGAATAAAACTGATTGTAACTACTGCTGGTGTCAATAAAACTTGGTCCACGCTTCATACTGATGTCATGACTCTTTATTTTCTTTGCTCGTCATGAGCACCGTGAAAACTGGCAGACAACAACAACAAAACACATACCATGCATTAATATTAAGCAAGAAAACATACATTAATGTATAAAGAAAATACAATAAATTCAGGCAATTACCGTGTACGCCTTGTACCAGCGGTAGAATCTCTGGAGCGTTGCAAACGCAGTGCACACAAACTCATTTCAGAAGTCCTGACCCTAACGCTTCCAGGTCATAAGTTTATTCAAGGTCACATGACATACACAGCTCATGAAATACAACCAAACGATAAATTAAACAAAACCAACCCAAGGACAAAATATAATCATATCCACCCACGCAGCAAAATAAACATACAAAAAAAGGAAACAAAAACTGACAAACTTTCATCATAATTATTATTCAACGGAGGAATCACATGCTCCCATACAGGCCTATCAACGCCAGTTACACTCCCACCAAATTACCTTGAATTACTACACACACAAAATACATCCAATCAACGGTAATTTCCCAGCATCACAGTACATTAACCCAGCACATAATTGAAAACTTTAATTCATCATTGCATTCTTTATTTAAAATCCACACACCCTGTTGTAGGAAAAGATTAAAACATTGCAAACCTTGTAAAATGTATCATTGAAACTCATACAATAAGAAGGCAAAAACACCCATCATAAATTTAATTTACATATCATTAATTACCACACAGGATTTCAGCCTTCGGTTACCAGGACAACCAACTTTTGTATTGGCCGCTCAATAATGGAGGGTTTGGTAATACGCTCACCCCCTTTTCCCAACCTTCGTTCCCCCATCTGTATTACAACCTTACGTACTAGTCCAAAAGTACTCTCTGTCAACTTTGAGGTCAAGTTCTTCCTTCAGCATGTTGCTCATTGCTGCAGATATAACTGCTGCGGTCAATTCTAGTCGAGGTATGGTAACAACTTGGTAGGCGCGACCCTTGCTTTCCCCATTATCAAGGCACAATGAACATTTTCGTCATTCACTAGCCTGACATATGAGCACTGACCATAGCCCTGGCTACTGGCATCAGAAAAATGGTGTAATTCAGTTCTCAAAACCTTTCCAAAGCCTTCAGGTATGAGGCATCTTGAGATTTGTATTTTGTGGAAGTTCTGTAAATCCTCCAGCCAACTCTCCCACCTTGGCTTCAATTCACTTGGCAGTGGTTCATCCCAGCTAATGCCCTTCCGACACATTTCCTGCAGCACTCTCTTCCCAAAGAGGACAAAGGGGGCCAGGAAGCCTAAAGGATCATAAATGGAGGACACAACTGAGAGGATTCCACGGCGTGTAGCAGCTTTCTCCCCAAGGGTGATTGAGAAGGAGAAGACATCATTTTCTACGTCCCACTTCAACCCCAGCACATTTTGCACAGGAAGATGATCATGGTTAAGATTGACATTCTTCACCTCGGCAGCACGGTCAGTCACACTAATAGTCTCCAGGACACTTCTGTTGTTGGAGAGGAATTTGTGGAGATGTAATTTTCCTTTAGCACATACAGCTTGAGCATCCCTTACCAACTTTATTGCCTCATCAACAGACTCCAGGCTTATGAGTCCATCATCTACATAAAAATGATTCCTGATGAAACTGGCAGCTGATGGGTACTCCTTTTCATTCATGCTGGCAAGCTGCTTCATAGCATAATTAGCACACCCTGGAGAAGATGACGCTCCGAAAAGGTGGACCTTGATACGATATTCTGTGGGTTCTGCATCTGTATCGCCATTCTCCCACCACAAAAATCGCAGATAGTCCCGATCTCCTCTACGGACATGAAACCTGTGGAACATTTTTTCCACATCACACATGATGGCGATTGGGTGTTTACGGAAACGGCAGAGCACCCCAGTAAGCCCATTAGTGAGATCAGGCCCGGTCAACAAATGATCATTCAAAGCTGTGCCTCCATACTTAGCGGAGCAGTCAAAAACTACCCTGATCTTATCTGGTTTTCTGGGGTGATCTACGCCTTGGTGCGGTATATACCATAGACTGCCTGATTTTACTTGCTCTTCTACCTTCTCCGCATCACCATCTTCAAGGACTCCTTCCATAAATCTCATATAATCATGCTTGAATTTAGAATCTCTCTCCAATTTTCGTTTTAGGTGTTTCAGTCGAACTAGTGCGAGTTTCTTGTTGTCTGGAAGATGAGGACGTGTTTTGAAAGGTAAGGGCATTTCGATGTGACCACATTCATTTTGGTTGATGCCTTCACTTAAGACCTGAAGAAACTGAACATCCTCCTGGGATATACTCTTCTCTCCCGTTCGAGTATCAGCAAAATCAAGTTCAAGTGCTTTTATGACAGAGGCTGGAGTCACTGGAGGCATTTCTCTGACCGATATGCGATGGCAAAATCCGGTCACACACTCGGGATTAGCATTCTGTGGTACGCTTCCTACAATGCTCCATCCTAAGTCTGTCTTGATGGCGTATGGCTCATAATCACCGCCTGTAACAACTTGCCGTGGTGCCAGAGCTCTAGAGCAATCATAACCTATCAGAAGTCCAACTTCACATTCCATCGGAGCATGCATTTTGTCTGCTATTGGGGCAAGATGTTTCCACCTCTTGGCTGTCTCAGGAGTGGGAATGTGTGCTCGTTCCAGAGGGATGAAATCCCTTGTATAAGAGGGAGGTAAGTGGATGTAACCATCTGATGTAAACCCTCTAACTTTGAGTCCACAAACACGTTGGCTTTGTACAACTGAGTCTACTCCCATCATGGTAGAGAGCTTTAGCCTTACGGGTTCCATCTCTATCTGCAGCTTTTTACACACTTCCTGATTGACAAATGTATGACTGCTCTGAGTGTCCAATAGGGCATACACGAGAATCTCAGACTCTGTAATGGGGGATGAGAGCCAGACTGGAACAATCATTGATGTACTGCTGCCCGCTTTTCCACTAACAGAGCAGGACAGTGAGACTGTGTTTTCTTCAGCTGGCAGAACTGCTTGTGAAGACTCATTTGCTGCAGGACGATCTTCATGCAATGGTGTGGGGTGACGTTTTTTACATAGTGCACATGTTGCTCTATTCCTGCAATCTCTGGAGGTATGCCCCTTTTTCAGGCACGCAAAGCACAACTTATTATCCAGCACAAATTTTCTTTTCTGCTCTACTGATCTTAACATTAATTTCTCACATTTGTGGGTAGCATGACTTTCTCCACAAAATGCACATTTCACTGGTCTAAAGGCATGCGCCACTGTTGTCAGGAATGTATTAGAATCTTCAGTGTCACTATCATCATTGGACTTGGCTGAGGAACAAACTGCTTCAGTAGACCTCACATTTGTTGCAAAGGTATTTGCTCGAGACTGTTTCGTTTCCCTAACCGTCCTCTCCTCTGTATTTTTAATTGCATGCAGTGACGATACTGGATTACACGCTATACGTGCCTCTTTTGCAATGAATGCAGCAAATTCACTAAAGCTAGGATAGTCTTTGCCTTTGTCTAGTTCTTCTGTGACATAACGATTCCACCGACTTGTCACCCAATCAGGGAGTTTAGCCAGCATCTTCTGGTTCTCTTCGCAGTCGTTCAGAACCTGAAGGCCCTTGACGTGGGGCATAGCGTCGCTGCAGGATCGCAAAAAGTCACTGAATTCTCTTAATTTTATATACTCCCTTGCACCAATCTTTGCCCATCTGTTGAGTTTTTCCCTAAAAGCACGGTGTACCACGAAGGAGTGACCATATCGCTCATTCAGCTTCTTCCAGGCTTGTTGATATGCCAGCTCATCTTTCCTATAGAAGCTACCTTCCAAAACTGACTTTGCTTCACCGCCAATGTACTTTTGTAAGTAGAACAACTTGTCTGCTGCATTGAAACATCGTCCTTCTATTAGGGCTTTGAAGCTTGTACTCCACTCTATAAACTTCAGTGGATCCCCAGAGAATACAGAGGGTTCTGGAACAGGAAGACGCGTTAGGGCCATTGACTCTTGCAGAGCCTGCACTAGACTTACTTCAGTCTTAGCAGCATGTCCTGTCAGGGAAGCAACACTAGGGGGAAGGGGGTTTAAATTGATCACATCACCTGCTAGGCTACATTGCCTGCTTTGATCTCTTAATTCCTCCTCTTTATATGCTCTGAGTTTTGCTTCCATGACCTCAATGTCTCTATGACGCTCTAGCCTTTTTAATTGTTGACGCTTTGCCTCTATGTCAGCCTCCAATTCCAGTTCAACTTTCTTTGCTGCCAGCTGTGCGGTGACCTCTGCTCTTTTAGCTGCAACACCTCCGGCTTCAGAGGCATGGCCAGAGTGCCGGCTAAGGTTTGTGACTTTAGAGACAGTAGATCCATATATTGATCGTGCATATTCATTGTCAAGCAGCAAACACAACCTTGCCTTCTCTGCCTTAGCATCAAAGTCCATGTCATCTTCAGTTAAGCGCACCCCCATTAACTTCAACAGGTCTTTAGTTACTGCTACGCATGCATCAATTTTTCTCCTAATTTCTTGACTTGGTGCCATGATATGCCGTATGTCATCATATAATTCTCTCAGTTCACCCTCTCGCTTCTCCAATTCATCCATCATCTGAAATAAGATTGACTCAGTGCACAGAGTCTTCAACTCCGATCTTACTTCTCTGACTTTGACTTTCCATTTTTCATAGGCAGACTGAAATCTTTTTTCTTTCTGGGAGAGCTCTTGCTCTTTTAGTTCTTGCATCTTTGGCGTGAAATGTCTCTCACGGGAAGACTTTCTAATTTCGCTTGTCTGAATGGCAACACTAGGACCTTTCACTTTGACCTCTGGCTTTTCTGTGCATGACGTACATGAAAAATGTCTAATGGCATTCTCTACATTTTCACCGTTAAATTCAACAACCTCTTTGTTTTGACCACAAATATCACACTTTGTTTGCTCTATAAAGACTACTTCAGTTTCTTTTAACATACCATCACCTGCCTCTGCTTCGTTTTGATTAGACATTTTGTAACACAAAGGGTTAATTTAAAACATACAAACAGTGGTTAAATGGCAGTACAATGCTCATAAACCCATATTTTCATTAAAACCGCTCTTCACACAATCATGACATTTGAAACAAGGATAACATTTCAAATTCCCCTTACAAACTGTAAACAAGGCATTGGCAAGGTAGATATGACGAGAAAAGTCTGTTGCCTCTTAAAGCGTTTCTAATCACATCAACCAAGGTAGCATTTCATAAGAACGTAGTACAACACCTTTGATACGGCAGATGAGAGTCCGTCGAGTAGCTGTAGCCCACGGCAGGAACAAAGCGAGTCCTCAATTGTCCAACACGATGCGCGGAGCCGTGCGCTGAAGACGCGAAGATGAAATGTCCATTAGTCCACCGAAAAGGCGCGCCCACGCAATTCAGTTTCTTCTTGGGGCGAGCCGACTGCACACGAAGGCCTATCGTGGTGAACAGCTGCACGGTCGCCCGGGAAGGAGGACGTAGAAGGGTGACGACAAGCCAAGGTTTCGCCGACAATCGCCACAGGAACACAGCAATCCTTGGTCAGAGGCGACGTTTTCACTGTAACTACTGCTGGTGTCAATAAAACTTGGTCCACGCTTCATACTGATGTCATGACTCTTTATTTTCTTTGCTCGTCATGAGCACCGTGAAAACTGGCAGACAACAACAACAAAACACATACCATGCATTAATATTAAGCAAGAAAACATACATTAATGTATAAAGAAAATACAATAAATTCAGGCAATTACCGTGTACGCCTTGTACCAGCGGTAGAATCTCTGGAGCGTTGCAAACGCAGTGCACACAAACTCATTTCAGAAGTCCTGACCCTAACGCTTCCAGGTCATAAGTTTATTCAAGGTCACATGACATACACGGCTCATGAAATACAACCAAACGATAAATTAAACAAAACCAACCCAAGGACAAAATATAATCATATCCACCCACGCAGCAAAATAAACATACAAAAAAAGGAAACAAAAACTGACAAACTTTCATCATAATTATTATTCAACGGAGGAATCACATGCTCCCATACAGGCCTATCAACGCCAGTTACACTGATGTATAAACACATATAGGTCAAGAATAATAGTGCATTTTCTGGTTGTGTACCTGGATGCGTTTTGTATGGGGCGCCAAATTTAACATGCCTTATTTCGTGGACAGAATCACTTTCGTGTGACGAAATACATATATTCATTACGAAACCATGTTACATCGTAACGCTTTTGTCCACGGAATGCACAAATTGGTTTGCATTGTGTCCACGAAACACTGAGGAGAGTACATCATTTCGTGGACGAAATTGACTGGTGGCCTTTTCCTTTCGTGGACATAATGCTGAACGCAGTATTCACTGTCGTAGACGAAATGTTTGGTCAAAAGTAATTCTGTCTACGTAAATACGGAATGCACCTACACGCATCATTCTGTGCATCCTATTTCAATTTCGTCCACAGAAGTATTGTGTTGTGTTACAGAAGGCATTCCGTCCACGCAATAGTAACTTAACAACTTACGAAATGCATTCAGTGATATGCATTCATTCTGTGGACGAAATGCATAATAGAATCACGTACAATACATTTTGTGAGTCAGTTTACGAAATGAATTAGGCCTATGTGTCACGATAATTTCATTACATGGACGAAATGCATAACAGAATCACAAAATCAGTTTTGTGACCTGCTGCAATATATTTCGTGAATCAGCAGTTTACGGAATGAATTATGTGTCATGATAATTCCATTATGTGGACGAAATTCATAACAGAATCACGAAATCAGTTTTGTGACCTGCTGCAATACATTTCGGGAGTCAGCAGTTTACGGAATTAATTATGTGTCACGATAATTTCATTACATGGACGAAATGCATAATAGAATCACGAAATCAGTTTTGTGACCTGCTAAAATACATTTAAATATTTCTTATGATTTCAGTGAAATAAGGCATGTTACATTTGGCGCCCCATAGTTTTGCCATCTCAAACCAATGATCAGGAGTCATTTCAGTGGAATCGACTGGTTCTTCTACTGTTTCAAGTTTGAAGAAAATGCTGTACTTGCGTGAATCCTCATCCCATTCCTCCACAAAGTAGTCATCGACAGCCTTAAAAAATAAATACAAATAAATAACTGACTATGGTAGAAAATGCACGTCATCATATGTCATATACCTATGAGACAAATCATAAGAAATATTTCAGAATGTGAAAAAACTCTATGGTCTCCCATGCTGCATATGATGAAGCATATGAAGTATGGTCTCAACTCTCCCATGCTGAATGTCTCCTTATATGTTCACTTATTAATGTTGTGTCCCAAAATGTACAGACTTTACAGACACTCTCTTTATTAAAATAGAAAGAAAAGTGTTGGTCATGCTTTTTTTTTTCAAGCACTGAATATTATTTTGATTGTATGTTACCCATCTATCTGAATGTACCTATGCCAGTATTCCCCATCATACAATGTCAGCACTCGGCTAACAGGAATTAAATGTCTAGAAGTTTGATTGGTATGATCAGAGCACAGTCCAGAGTTTTCTCTGTTGTTCCACACCAATAGGAGACGACAGGACATTTATCTGAATACTTACTGTAACTGAATCAAATCTTCTGTGACAGCAGGTTCCTGATGCAGCTGAATATGGTTGATGATGAATTCTCTGACATCCTGAATGCTTCCTTGTCGAGAGTGACCTACAAAAAACACAATGAATGCTACCATTACCACTATCACAGCCACCACCACTGCTACTACTCACACGACTTATACTTATACATACTTATTCATCAATCGACCAACTAACCGACTTATTGACCTGTGTAACAGCCATCTCTTTCACTTTCTTCTGACATACTATGATATATTGGCCTCTTCATGTGTTGTAGTATGCTCTGCATTGACCTGCTAAAAAACGTCCCTCAAGAAACCGACAGACCGACTGACTGACTGACTTTAATGAGTTTAGCTGCATATGTGTGGAAGCGCAGCGGGGATCCTATGGTGTTAGGATTCCCGTAAGTCATATTTCTGTCCCCCACTGGCTTTGCTCCTATAGGCAGAAACCAAAAGTGGACCCAGTCACTTCTCAGAGTGATGAGGTGTGTCATGCTTCTGCACAGAGGGTGGTGCTGCTGTTTATAGAGGTAGAACACACGGATCACTGAGGTGCTGCTGTATATAGAGATAGAACACACGGAGCACAGAGGTGCTGCTGTGTATAGGGGTAGAACACACGGAACACAGAGGTGCTGCTGTGTATAGGGGTAGAACACACACAACACAGAGGTGCTGCTGTGTATAGAGATAGAACACACGGAGCACAGAGGTGCTGCTGTGTATAGGGGTAGAACACACGGAACACAGAGGTGCTGCTGTGTATAGAGATAGAACACACGGAGCACAGAGGTGCTGCTGTGTATAGAGATAGAACACACGGAGCACAGAGGTGCTGCTGTGTATAGGGGTAGAACACACGGAGCACAGAGGTGCTGCTGTATATAGGGGTAGAACACACAGAGCACAGAGGAGTTGCTGTGTTAATGAGATCACAGGCAAAGGCAGCTGTTGGTGGAAACAGGTTGCACGTTGTGCTTCACAAGCTACATAAGCTTCCGGAAAAATACAATCATAGAATATAAAGTCAGTAGGCCTATAACTTAAAAAAAGCCTGGAATTTGAAAGAAGCTGTATTTATACAACAATAAAGAAATATCTGTCAATTTCATAAAAAAAGTTTCATAAAACTTCAGTGCTCTCTAAAAGAAACCAACATCCAGTGAATGACAAGTCAAGTCAAGTCATTTATATTTAAACATGCACAGAGTGCAACCCAAAGCGCTCCACAAACAAGTCACATAACAAGACAAAAGATGCCGGATGGTGCGGCGTAGTCGCCAGCGTGCCCATGACATCAAGACATGACAAATACATTTAAAAAATAACAAATACAAAAAATGCTGGACGGAGCGGCGTAGTCGCCAGCGTACCCGTGGCACCAAGACATACAAGACAGACAACAAAGCAAATAAACAAATAAAAAGTAAAAAAAAAAATATATATATATATTTAAAAAGTGGGAAAAGTGATGTTAAAATTAGTCCAATTTCCAAACCAGCTGAAAAATGTCCAAGGGCAATGATGATCCGTGAAAACTGCGCACAGAGCTGTCTCTTCACATGCAACGGTAACAAAGTTCAGCAACTGACCAACCCGGTGAATTCACTGGCAGTCTGGAGATAACGTTAACGTTAGGCCTTGCAGACTGCAGTCTGGAGATCACTGGAAGCACAGTCTGAAGTAGTGGGCGATC
Organism: Alosa pseudoharengus; assembly: GCF_046254945.1. Lineage (NCBI taxonomy): Eukaryota > Metazoa > Chordata > Actinopteri > Clupeiformes > Clupeidae > Alosa > Alosa pseudoharengus. The sequence goes on from NW_027468640.1 coordinate 18,454,549, forward strand.
GTGTAGATGGACTTTAAACAGCGATTTTGTTGCTCCGTGAGATTGTCTGCAGTTGGCATGGCAGCTCGCAGGTCAGCAACAGCTCGGCGGCCACGGCAGATCTTTCGCAGAGTAGCCTACTGTAGGTCCAGCTGTCCCGAGAGATCCCCTCGACCAGACAGTGAAGTGCACCGCTCACGGATGGATGGAAGGATGTCAGGCCCTAGTCTGCAGTTGGCATGGCAGCTCGTAGGTCAGCAACAGCTCGGCGGCCACGGCAGATCTTTCGCAGAGTAGCCTAGGTCCAGCTGTCCCGAGAGATCCCTTTGACCAGACAGTGAAGTGCAGCACCGCTCACGGATGGATGGAAGGATGTCCGATGCCCAGCTAGGGTAAAAGCTAGCCATAGCAAGCTCCCAATGGACAAACGTCAACGACATCAGCTGACTTAGAAGCAGTAAAAAGGACTAAGAATAACACGAAAACTATAAAAAAAATAACGTAAATAAATAGGGAAAACATTTAACTAGACAAACCAATACAAAAAATAAACATGACATTACATAAAATTACGAACATTACATAAAAACAAACAAAAACATGACGCCAGACGGAGCGGCGTGTCTCGCCAGCGTCCCCGTAACCTAGCAACCATGGATTCTATATTGTCCATGGTTGCTAGGTTATGTAGGACAGTAGGTCCACAAAAAAGTAAATACATTTGAAAACATTCCTCAAAATATGGCCACACTAGAATGACTAGTAAGCCATAAAGCCTGCCATCCCCATCGTGGATCAGCCCTATGGTACCTCCAGTGTAGTAGATAAACACTTTCTTTACGACTCTCATGGCAGCTATACTGTAGAGCATTATGGTCTTGTGTACTTGCAGTTCCTGCATGTTACATAGTAACCAAAGATTCTAGAACAGAGCTCTGTTCTAGAATCTTTGATAGTAACTAAGTAGCCAACGAGACAACAGATCCACAGCAGATCTGCCACTCCCACATGCTGGGTGCACTACAGTGAAATGGAATGTGACCAGTCCAGACACATACAGTTACTTGTTCAGTATTGTGGAATTCCTACCACATTCTTTACCTACATTTGCTCCAGATTGTTTTTGTTTCTCTGACAACAAACAGCACATAATCACTTGTGGTGAACAAATGTATAAACATCCTTAAACACCCAAGCACTTGGCTGATGTTGTTGGGTCTTAAGTTGGGTTATTTTAACTCATGCAGGGTTTGTTTTGTGGTGCCCAGCTGCTGGGTCAGGATATTGAAATATTATGACTGTGCCTTCAACGGTGTAGATTTACCATTGGAGGCTTATATATAAATATATAATATATAAATATGGTAGAGTTTAGTGTCTGACCCTATGTGTGGAAAGAGTTCAGAGCTTGAACTTGTTCGGCCTTCCAAGATATGGATATTCAAATTGCACGACTACAGCAGGATTTACCCTCAGACACACTCTCAGCAGCTTTTTTCCCCGTATCATGTCTTGAGCGACTTAACGTGGAAATACCTATTGTGCCTTTCTCATATCCCCCAACACCAGTTCTGTCTATTCGCCACATTAGACCAATGAGTTTCACCCCAAACCAAAGATTGTTGGCTAGAAATCATGATGAGTTGCATATTGTTATTGTTACAATCGGAATCCCTGCTGTAGCATTTCTCTCTCATTGTGCTCTAGCAGGCTACTCTAGCAGGTGTGGACTACTGGAATGGACTACTGTACACCTTGACCCTGTCATAGTTATGGCAGTCCACACACATCCATCTGAGGTGCTTTCAAATTCACATTTTTGTTTGTTTTCTTTTTTTGCTCGGGGGTGTTTGCGATGCTCAGGCCTAGGGAAACAGATATCTCCTGATGTGTGAGGTAGAAACGACTGGGACCACTGTAGGTAAATATCCCTCTGAGCTTTAAAATAAAGAGTAAAACAGATGTACTTAGATATAGAATCCAGGTAGGGAAAAAAAACTTGTTGATCTTGTCTTGACTGGTTGTTGTCCTTTTTATGTATCTTTATGTTCACATGGAATGACCCATTAATGTAAAATATGTATGTCAACTTTGACTCAATTTAAAAATGCAAATGCTCAATTAAAGCTCATTAAATAACTAGTTGCTTGACTCACACAATAATTTACGTCAACTCAGATTTAAGTCATTTAAAAAAGTTCTCCCTCCGAAGTGTTTAACCATGAAGTAGAAAGAAAAAAATATTCACTCATAATTATTTTTCCCCCTCCGAAAGATTATTCCCTAAAATGCATCCACTGCTTATTATCTGTCATAGTAGCCATCACCTCATAAGTAAGCAATCAAATGACAGACACCTCCCATATCCTGTGGCCACGCCTTGAAAGGCTGAACCACTGCCACTGCTAACATTCATTAGAGCAGATGTCATTTTGTAGCCAGCACATCACTTTAAGGAGCAAAGAGACAGACACTTCAACACCTGACTCTCCTGAACAGAACATCATCTCATCTCACCCTATCGATTTAACAGGACAAACACTGACAGGTAAAGACAATTATTTCCTTCTGTTCTGTCTGTTTCCTGCCTATTTAAATCACCCTGACTGACCAATATAATAATTGTCTTAACCTTTGTTTTTCTCTTTTTGAAATTAAATGTAGATTGTTGGTGAACTCTGTATCTAAACAAAAAAAGAAAGACTTGACTGTGGTTATGAAGATGTGATTTTTCCATTTCATTGTGAATCTTCGTATATAATGACATGTATAACATTCCTGTTGGCAGCAACTGATGGACCTTTATGTGCTCACTATATGTAAGTGGTTTTGCATGATCTACATTTCTATCATATTTTTTAGTGACTGTGATCAGGAGTTTGGTGATAAATATACACAAATGTTGTTGTTTAAGAACAGCAACCATCAAACAAATTATATATCGTAAACATACTAATTACCAACCATTTTGTTCGAAAATTCTAAAACAACAATGTTTTTTAATACTTCAAAATAACATTTGATAAATGAACCTTACGTTTTTCAGTCGCCATAGGTCTGTAGATTTGAACAAAATCTAGTTTAGTTCTTACTTGGCCTTTTACTGTCTGAAATATCCAAATTTGTTTACCACGCTTGGAGTTTAGTGCTCGGCTGGTGGGTGCCAGATTTTTATTTTTAAAGGCCAGTTATTTCATGGATCCAGGATACTACTGTATGCATCCTGATAAAAGCTCCCTTGGCCTTTGGAATTAAAATAGCCCCACATCATCACATACACTTCACCATACTGTACCTAGAGATTGGCATGGTTTTATTTCAGTTAGCTGGTTTGATGATCTTGGCCTTCATGGGAATTTAACATACTGTAGGGGAGCCAATACTTATGACCCCTGTATTTTAAGGAAGAACATTTATTTATTTATGATACATTATTCATTCACAAAGAAAATTGGGGTCCTTAAAGGTTGGATATTTCCTCATTTTTTCAGATGATTTTAAATTCCTCTTTTTAGTCAACTTTAGTAGAGGTGCCAATAATTCTGGAGGGTACTGTAGCTACAGTAACTTCCTCTACAATTTGATACCTACCAGGAAATAATAATAATAATAAAAAACATACACCTTCTTAATTTGTTTTCTTATTTATTTGACTTTTATTTAACCAGGGAAAAAAGCACATTGAGATTGTTATCTTTTTTCAAGAGGGCCCTGATCAAGAAGGCAACACACAGAAAGACAAAAGACAACATTGAGGCAGCAGTAACAACAAAGATAAAAACAAATTGACTACAAATACATATCAAAATAAAACTTGATAGATGAAGAGCTCCAGTTTTAAGGGTTTTTGCAGCTTGAGCATAAATTGTACCCAGTCTTCTTAAAAGTGCAGGCATATAAGAAGGAAGCTGACCAATAATCACATTGTACACATGAATCAACCAGTGCATTTCTCTTCGTATATAAAGAGAAGGTCAACCGACCATTGCATACAGTACACAGTGATGAATGGAGTAATTTGCACAAGTTATAAATCTCAGTGCTGAGTGATATACAGAGTCTAGTGACTGCAACACTGTCTTTGAGGTATGTCTATAAAACATTATTATTATAAAATAGGCAAAAAAGCGGATTCAAATGACTGCTGGCTGCCTCTGACAGGAGTTCAAACACTCATGGATTACATGGTACATGGATTTGTGTAGTAAGGCTGCATTTGACTATGAGGCTTTGTAAAAGGATTTGGTGTCTAGATTAGGCAAAATGAACAGAGATTCAAGGTGACCTCTAACAAACAAATAGGGAACACATGTTAGCCATTAATACAGACGTAATATGTATTAGTTAATAAAGTCGATGTTAAGTGTCATGACACATTTATTAGGTCATTGTTCAGCTATTAAAGTGTGTGTGTGTGTGTGTGTGTGTGTGTGTGTGTGTGTGTACTCACATTTTCCTCCCCCTCAGGTGCCCTGGCTGTGCAAGTCAAATCAGGTGATCAAAAAGGTAAACAAAACAAGTTAACCTTAAATATTTCCTTGATATATGAATACTATGCACATTTAAATAAACAATATGTGCCACCTTTCATCTCTACTGACTGTAAGAGAAAGTGTTGACTATCTTCTAGAAAATGTAGCAACAGGAAAACCAACAAGTCTCCAATCCACTGAATCCAGCCATGCCTCTGACTTGGCTGTTGATGGAGATCCAGACACCTTCACTCTCAGCCAAGTGTCCATCACTCCAAGCTGGAGGGTGGACCTGGAGAGGGTTTACAATGTGGACGCTGTGAGCATCACCAACAGGCCAGACTGCTGTCCAGAGAAGCTCAATGGGGCTCAGATCCACATTGGCAGCTCCAAAAGTGGAAATCCCAGGTATATTTATGACTTTAGCAGCTGGCAAAATATTAAGAATGATATTTTATTTTAGGTTCATATTATTTTACAGCTATTATACAGCTATTACCGGTAATCTATCCATGTGATGAATCTATATTCTTTCTTTACATCACTTTAAAGGTTTATAACATAGATTTGTGTTGATAAAAATCATTACAGTAATTTTATAAGCTGATGATAATCCTTTTAATTCTTAATGATTGAACCCTAAGGACATTCTAGTAATAGTCTTCATAGAAAGTACTCAACAGTGTATGTTATTCAACTTCATTTGTATCATTTTTAGAATTATTTCTAGGGTTGTTGCATTAATGAATAGAATCAGCTTTGTGTCTTAGTTTGAAAACATCATCCTACACTATATTTACATGGCTACTCTCCATTCTTCACCTCACCTTCCTTCCTGTAACTGTCTCTCTCTCTCTCCTCCTCCTCCTCCTCTGTTTGGCAGGTGTGCTGTGGTCTCAGCAGTTCCTGTTAGGGGGACCTTCACCTATAGTTGTCATGGGATGCAGGGACGCTATGTTAGTGTTTTCATTCCGGGGGAGGGGAAGCAGCTGGCCTTGGCTGAAGTGCAGGTGTTTGGAAAACCTGCAGGTGAGAGCCTACAAACAAATTAAAGACATCACTGACTTTAGACACAGCACTGTTTGTTTGCACTTCCTTATAGCCACACACATTTAGTTTTAGGAGGTGTTTGTTTTAAATTACACATTATGCTACACACATTATTGGTTTCAGACAAATTGAGTTGCCCGTTAACACTACTTTAAATGTTGTTTTACCAGCTGCGTTATATAGAATGTGTCTCTTTTGATTTCTTAGACTAGACAGGCATGCACACACAGGTACTGTACTACACTTTGAGTGAGAAGAGCACAAGTTGGCTTAAACAAAACAATTTAACCTTAAATGTATCCTTGATATATGAATATTATGCACATTTAAATAAACAACATGTGCCACATTTCATCTCTACTGACTGTAAGAGAAAGTGTTGACTATCTTCTAGAAAATGTAGCAACAGGAAAACCAACAAGTCTCCTATCCACTGAATCCAGCCATGCCTCTGACTTGGCTGTTGATGGAGATCCAAACACCTTCACTCTCAGCCAAGTGTACACCACTCCAGTCTGGAGGGTGGACCTGGAGATGGTTTACAGGGTGGACACTGTGAGCATCACCAACAGGCCAGACTGCTGTCCAGAGACACTCAATGGGGCTCAAATCCACATTGGCAGCGCCCAAATTGGGAATCCCAGGTGATTCTTGAATTTAACAGCTGGTAGAATTCTTCTTTATTTCAGGTTCATATTCTTTTACAGCTAGTATTAATCCTTTAATATGATGAATCTGTGTTCTTTCCTTACATAAGTGATGAGAAACACCACGGTCATTTTATAAGCTCATGATAATCCTTTGAATTCTTTATGAACGGGCTCTCAGAGTATTAGTAGTAATAATAGTCTACATAGAAAATATAAGTGTTATTCAACTCTACATATCTATATACTATATCCATCATTTTTTTTATCATTTGCACTGATGAATAGAAACAGGTTTTTGTCTTATTTTGAAAACATTATTATTATACTTTATTTATGTTTACCTGAATACTTCTCACCTTCTTTCCTGTATCTCTCTCTCTCTCTCCTCTGTTTGCCAGGTGTGCTGAGGTCTCAGTGGTTCCTGTTGGGGAGACCTACAACTATAGCTGTAATGGGATGGAGGGACGCTATGTTAATGTTTTCATTAATGGGGAGGGCAAGCAGCTGGCCTTGGCCGAGGTGCAGGTGTTTGGAAAACTTGCAGGTGAGAGCCTACACACAATTTAAAGATATCACTGCCTTTAGACACAGCACTGTTTGTTTGCACTTCCTTATAGCCACACACGTTTAGTTTTAGGAGGTGTTTGTTTTAAACTACACATTATGCTACACACATTATTGGTTTCAAACAAATTGAGTTGCCCGTTAACACTAAAGAGGTGTCCACTATTTTGAAAATGAACAAAAGGGGAATTGCTACATATTGCTACTTTAAATGTTGTTTTACCAGCTGCGTTATATAGAATGTGTCTCTTTTGACTTTTTAGACTAGACAGGCATGCACACACAGGTACTGTACTACACTTTGAGTGAGAAGAGCACAAGTTGGCTTCTACAAGAATGGAGCTGTATCTCATTACTCCTTCCTCTCCTCTCTAGTCATTCCCACTCCAACTCCAGCACCCACTACTCCCACCATCCCTCCCCCTCCCCCTTCCCCTCCCCCCCTCACACTCCTGGTCAGTGGACGCACCGTGGTGCTGGTCCGTGAGCAGCTGAGCTGGTATGATGCCCTGCTCCACTGCCGGAGCCTCTACAGGGACCTGGCCAGCCTGCGTAGCCCAGAGGAGCAGCTGGAGGTGGGGGAGGCCCTGCTGCTCCGTGGAGCCCACACTGCCCACGTGTGGCTGGGGCTCCGGCGGAGGATGCTCTCCAGCGCCTGGTACTGGATGAACGGGGAGGAGATGGACCACAGCAGCTGGGAAGGGGGGAGACCTCGGCACCACGAGATCCCTGGCACCAGCGCCTGTGGAGCAGCAGCCAACATGGTGCAGTTTCTGTGGAGCGACCGGCACTGCAAAGAGCAGCTCAACTTTCTCTGCTACACCGGTGAGCAGCTAAACAAAATAGCTTTTCTATTTCAAAAGAGTTTCCTGTTAGTTTTGTCTAGCCCTACCTACTCTTCATCAAATTAGGTTTGTCTAGCCCTACCTCCTCTTCATCAGAGGTAACCAAAAGGTTTGGCCAAGATGGCAGCTGTTTAGGTGGTGTAAGGTGGTGTATTATTATAAGTTATTGTAAAAAAAAGTCCAACTGATGAAAAACAAATGTCACAACTGCTTATTCCCCACATTCTGTTGAAATTCTCAATAACTATGTTTGTATATATAACAAGATTAAAGTTCCTAAAATAGGTTCATCAATTTGGGAAGAAAGCTGTGAAACAGGTGCTGAATCTTAATGAGTATTTCCCCCAGATTAACCAAGCCTGCACTCCAGCATGGACATTCACTTTCTCCCATTTGGTCTGAGTCCTCTACTCCCCTTTCTCTCCTTTTCTCTGTCTCAGATGATGATCCTGACTACAGCCCTGTGCAATTCACCATCACATACGCAAGAACATGAAGCTTTCTGTTACTATTTATCAATTACAATTGCAATCATGTTACTCTGATATTACTTTTTGAGTTATCCTAGAAATGTTTGTTGTGTTCATTGCAAATCAAATATATTGTTATGGTATGCAGAAACAAATGAACACAGTAACAAAACATTTCATGTAAAATTGTAAGATCGATATTAGATTCAAAATGCACATTCTGGTCACTTTTATGTAGCATACTCATATATCAATGTAGTATTTGTGCTGCCTGTATATGGGTGAATAAGAAGAATTAAATTAAGTTAATTATGTTAAATTATGTTAACCATTCGTAACATTGCCTCTAGCATTACATTAACATTTATTTATTCAGCAGATGCTTTTTATTTAAAGTGACTTATCCAAAACATATGTCAATTATATTACAAAGGCCAATGTCCCTGGAGCAACTTAGGGTTAAGTGCCTTGCAGAAAGGCAACGTTGGAAGTCAAGAATTGAACTTGTAACTTTTCAGGCTACTGCATGCTAGCCCAGCTTCTTAATAAATATGCTACCACTGTCCCTTCATTAATGTATACAAATAAAGATGTGAAAAGATGTGTTTTTTTTTGCATAGTGTCTGTACTTCGGTGTTAACTTTAATTCTCAAAAACATGAAAGAAGTCTCATTATTCAGTGTGGACCTTAATAACTCATTCGGCACAACACAATAAACATTGCTAAGTTAATGATCAAAACCACAATTATTACCCATATTGTAAATTGTATTATTTGAATGAAATCCCCTTACAAACGTGAACAGACACAATAAAGACACAGTGTTGTCTTTTAAATTTATTTCATTGAGTCCTTTCTAATATGTTTTTTTTTTTCAGTCCACAGTTTCATATTAGTCACTACTATGTTAGGTCAGTTTCCCCTCACTGCACTGGCAATAGCAGCCAACTATATGAGAGGTCAAACTTAAGGCCACTTCCCTGCCCACTCTTTGTCTATCCTGACCACCTCATCCAAGGGTCTTCTGCAACTATCCCAGTATGCACTGCATGGCCATAGATTTCTCTGAGAGTGTTTTGTTTTGCAAATGTTGACTGGTGTTTAGATGCACCTTCGGCAGGGAGTGATTGAGAGATTGGATAAATGTTCCCTAGCCTGGTCCACTGATGAGCCGCAGTGTGTGGAGTGAAAACAACCTTCAATACTTCAAGCTGTGGTCACCCTGTTCCATACTTCCACTTGACCATAATTTATATATATTACAATATATATAATATAATATTATACGTCAACGGGGTTTGTGTGTGTTTCCCAAAAGAGCTAAGAGCAAAAACAAACCTCATTAAATAATTGAGACACCAACATGTTTGGGATAGAGGCCCTTGATCAGGGCCTGCTAAGATGGAACAGATCTGGCAGAGATGGTTTACATCAGGTGCCCAGATTCTGTCCATTCTCTCTCTCCTGCTCTCTACTACTAAAATTACCCTCAATATAAATCCAGACAGACAGACTGTATAAGCATTGTACGTTCAGGGTGTAAGAATAGAAGTTATAGCATCCTTGATCTTGCATAATTCTATCCTTTCAAATGAATGGAACCTGTTTTCAGAAGACCCTATAACCAAAGATCTGGGAAAGTTTAAATAAGGGAGAAAAGGTGAGTTACTGTACCCTAGATGAGGCTGATCAGGACAAAAAAGAGAGAGTGACGTAGAGATCTCAGCAGCAGTTGAGTTTGGCCTCTCACTTAACACACAACATGTCTAGTGCTATCTGTACAACATTCAACAGACACATTTTTTTTTCTTTTCTCTTTTTTTTCCCTCAATACCAAAAAATCCAATAATAATAATCATCATCAGAAGAAGAGCTTGATCCTATCTCATCGGCATCGAATCAGCATTGCAAAAATAAAATAATAATAAAAAAAACGAATTAAAATAAACAAAAACAAATATCTAATAATAAAAGGCCATAATACCGCAGATTATATCACCTTCCAGTGGTGCCAGAGAAAGAGAGGAGAGGGGGATGAAAGAGTAGGAGAGAGAAAGAGATGACGGAGAGCAACAGAATAAAACAATGAAGTGTGATGGATGGCACATAAATCCATATCCTCATACAATTGCCTCAGTGTATGTTTGGTATGTGCGTATTCATTTGAGTCTGTGCATCTGAATGTGTGTGTGTGTGTGTGTGTTGGAATGTCTGTGTATGTGACCTTGCATGTGCCTGTATTTGTTTTTGTGTGTGTGTCTGTATGCAGGCATGCAAATATATGAGTGCACATTCCATTTGTGGACTCTGAAGCTTCCCATTTGTCCCATTTGTGAACCTCAGCCAATGGACTAAGACAAATTGTGGCAACAAGGTAACAACAAGAAAGATGAATGACACCTTTAGCAAAGAGGAGGAGATTTCAAAACAAATAGGAAATGGGTGGAGGTGACAAGGAGGAGGAGGAGAGGGGGAAGAGGAGGAGGAGGAGACATGAGGAATAAGTGCTTTTGGTGAGCTTACAAAAAAGGAAGTGCTCTAGACAGAAGGCACGGTGGTATTGACTACAGTCTCTTCTTTTTGTTTCGTATTTTTTTTTTCCTTAAAGGAACACCACGTCAGGACCTATCAACTCAATAAGGTGCTCTACGACAACAATAACAGCAACGACAATAACAAAAAAAAATTAAGAACTGAACAACGCAACATGTACAAATTAAGGCAAGCAGCCAACAATCACTGGTCCCTCTCGCCATCAATCATTGGCAAACAAGGCGGGGTCAAGTTTACAGCTCATCCAATCAGAAAGTCTGGTTGTGGGAATGGGATTATGACAGAATGGACTGGGAATTTTGTAAGAAACAGCACATCCATGTCTAATACACTTTGCTTAAAGTCATACGTTACAGTATACACACAAGCAGTACATAATTGACTTGTTAGGCCTTAAAACAAGTGCCATAGGTAGCTAGCTTATTCTCATTCACTGGTTCAGGGTAGCCAAAGAAATGTTTGAATGTATAAAGAGGAATCTTAACTTTAGTGCCAGGACAAAATACGGCCTGATTCACATCTAATGAAGAGTGTGCTATAGAGTAGAGGTTTATTATTATTATTATTTTATTATACCTTTATTTAACCAGGAAAGAAAATCACATTGAGATAGGCAATGAGTAGGCTAAACAAAACATTACAAAATCTTTTTTTACTTCCCACTTGCACTTTGGTGCTAAAATATCTGAATTGAATGTCTGCTCGATTAATTCAGTTGATTGGTTAACAAGGTGACTGATTGATAGATTGACTGAACGATTGATTAGGGAGGTCAAGGGATTCTGCTGCTTGACCTCTACACTTGAAAAAAAAGTGTCTTCAATTTCCGATAAAAGAAAGTTTGGTCAAAGGTCAAAAGAAGAAGAATAATAGAACTACTTTGGAAAATAAAAACGAAATGTTGCACAGTGCTCTTTTGATATTACAATCCTGTCTTATGTCATAACCAGTATACATAATTATTGTTATTACTAAAATCCATATGCTTTTCCCCACCATGATAAGATTATCTTCTTCAAAATAAAAATAACATGAAAAGCTTTTTTTTTCTTGTTTTATATTTTCATGTCCTTATAAAAGCTACACATTTCTACTGGGATGTCTATGAATTTGTTAGTGTGTTTTTTTTATAATTAAGCTTTTGTTTTGTTCTTTTTTTGCTTCAAAATAACATAAAAAATAACACAAAAAGAATCTACTGATCTAATAGATGGCATCCTCAAGAGAACAGTTTGTTTCTGGGTTTAATCCCGCTGCAGAATATCCAACCTTTCTTTACTTCCTCCTTCTCCCTCTCTTCCTTACTTCCACAGGAGATTGAGGAGAAGTGGAAAGGCCATGAA
>NW_027468640.1:18471475-18476475 GCF_046254945.1 Alosa pseudoharengus
GACAGAAGGATGTCTTCAAGCGACGCTTTGTGTCCTGTTAATCTGTTGTTGGTTGCAGGGAGACTATATGTGTGTGTTTGTGTGTATGCGTGTGTCTGATGAGGGCATGGGTGGGTATGTTTGTGATTGTTCCTACACCAACATGAATGATTCAGACTTACTAGACGAGGTATTATGTCTATCTCATTGTGGCATTATGTATTTTTTTTGTCTGAAATCACTACTGAAATCACTGCGTGGTCATCATGTGTGTGTGTGTGTGTGTGTGTGTGTGTTTACAGCCCTCACCTGTGTGGACGCGGAGGTGGACTTTGAGGTGGTGTGAGGAGCGGAAGGCTTTACCGCAGTAGGGGCAATCTTTCATGCCCTTGCCCCGCACACGTTCTCTTGAGGCCAGGGAACTTCCTGCTGCTGCTCCCTGTAGACCGTTTTCACCTGCAGGGAAGAGAAACACACAGAGAGAGAGAGAGAGAGAGAAAGAGAGAGAGAGAATGAGGAAGAGAAAGAGAGAGCCACTCAAACAGATACACAGAGAGAAAGAGAGAGAGAGAGAGAGAGAGACAGAGAGAGAGACAGAGAGAGAGAGACAGAGAGAGAGTCACACACACACAATCACATATACACTTAGAAAAACAGTTGAAATACAAAGTAAATTCAGAAGAGTGCATAAACATGTTTCACCTATGGAAATATCCCTACACCAGTCCAAGTGAACTGCAAGCGATTGCAGTTTCATGATTCAAAGACACAACCCAAACTATGCAGTGCTATGCAAATGCATCAGCACTGCTCACACAACCTCCACCCACATTATTATGAAACTCTTGGATTACTTTTTTTCCCTTCTTCACACAACAAATGTCCATGGATCATGTCAAGAAGTCATGGAAACTGTCATATCAGATGGTATTTTGGCTTCACAAAAGTCTGTGACTGTTACTGATCTAAGTCTTTTTTGCCATATTTTTTCTTTCTTGAAGAAGTGTGTCAGCAATGTCAGCCAGGTTTTCTTTTTTATCTTTCTTTTGTTTTCCTCACACACTGCAGGTCAGTGTGTGTGTGTGTGTGTGTGTGTGTGTGTGTGTGTGTGTATGTGTGTGTGCGTGTGTTTATGTGTGTGCGTGTGTGTACTGAGGTCTGACAATGTGTCTTGGTTGTATGTGAGACGTGTCACTTTGAAGACTGCTCTTTCTTCACAATTAAAAACAAAAAACAAAAAAATCTTAATCTCTGAACAGATATGGCAGCCAAATGAACTTCTTTTTTCCCATTAATTTACAAGCCACACACAACAACAATTCACACACAAAACTGCTCTCTCAAAAATGATTTAACTTAATCATGTCTCTACATGTTAGTTTTTTAGTATGTGTTCATGATGAGGTTTCAGCCTCATTCAAACATTTAAATTAGATGCCTGGGACTTGGAAATAGTCATACAAAAAAATAACAAAAATGACAAAAAAATAACTTGCCTATGCTGTCTTAAAGGAAAATTCCGGTTTTTAGCATTTTGAGTCCCTTTTCTGGTTTGTTTTGGATTAACTAGAGTGGTGGACACCGAAATTTTGACGATTGGTCCTGTCTCGACCTTTCTGACTCGTTTTTCTGACTCGTTTGACTACTCTGAGTGGTTGCCAACAGGCATACTGTAGTAGGCTACTCAAACATGTCCTAAAACAACCTTTAACGTTCGTTTTCAAAACTGTGCAACTCACCGAGTGGTTAGTGGTGTTTGTTGATGTTCCAAAACAAGTAGCGTAGCGAAATACAGTTTCTGTCGTGTTTTATTTGTCATTTTGTAAAATCCCATTGATTTCTGTTGGAAGACTCATTACACGTTGATATTACTGCGCCACCGTCTATGCTTCAGGTTTAAATATTGAGCGGAAGTTTATACGCGGTTGTGAGGTGTCTGAATAAATAGTTCCACAATAGGTTCAGTAAACTATTTTTGTTTTGATTTTGACGTTTGCTTTGGTTCACTGACTTGATGAATGATCCAATCATCTTTAGTGTCTTAGATTGACAGATTTCCATTGAAAATGTTCAGGTTTTTCTTGGAGTTTGTGATACCATGCACCTTAATAACGTTCCCAAGGCCTTTGGTAATAAAAACAGCCCCACAGAATCACAGCCCCTCCACCATAATTCTCATTAGGCATGGAGTTCTTTTCAGTATAGTCATTCTTCTATGTCAAGCCCACCCTAAAATATTTCTTGCCAAAGAGCACAATTTTTATTTAATTTGACAATAGACCACAATTCCAGACAATATCACTGTAGAATTCAGTAACTCCTGCCATTTACATTGGTAATTAAATGACAGGGAAGGCTTTTACCCTCATGCCCTCTAAATAATCTAGTCAGTAAGGTCTATTTTGAAGATTTTTTGGGAGACTTGGTGACCCTCTTTCTGTACGTAACTCAACAGTGGTTCTTATGGAATTGTTTGCCTCTCTTAACATCCTTCACACTGTGTGCGGGGGCAAAATAACCATGGGTCTTTTTTGTTTGTCACATTTTCAGTTGATTAGAACCTTTTATTTATTGTTTCAACGGTAAATAGTGCCATTTTCAACCAAGTACCTCACTGCTCCCCGAGCGCCGCTGTAGCAAGGCAGCTCACTGCTCCAGGTTAAGGTGTGCTCACCTCACTGTGTGTTCATAAGTGTGCATAAGTTCATGTGTAAATAAGATTTTCTAGGGATGCCAAAAAATTGTGGGCAATGTGTTTTTGATAAAAATGTTTCTTTTTTCCCCTTTCCTTTTTCTCAGAAACAAATTCTTTCCCTTCAAGGTTCAATTTTTACTCATTTTTTTTTATTGTGAGTTTACAATAAATCACCAAAAGATAATTTTATATACCTGTTTTTAAGCCAACTTTAGAAGAAGTGCCAATCACTCTGGAGGGTATTGTGTGTATATTTATAGTATAATATGAAGATATTATAGGGTACTCATTGTGATATATACTACAATGACAATATATTGGTAATTTAAAGCATTAACTCACTTAATGGAACATTAATTTATATCATTTTACATAAAATGTTTTTATTATTATTATTATTATTATTATTATTATTATTATTATTATTATTAGAGAAGATGGACCTCCCAGGCATCACTCAAAAGAACTTTAATCTAAAATTTCTCAGGAACTACTGAAACCGTAATGGGGGGGGGGGGGGGGGGATGTGACTAAGGCATCTTACCAGAGACGCTGGATAAGTGTGAAAAGAAAGAAAGAAATCAACCTTCATGTAAAATAATACAGAGACATGTTCTGACTGTTGGGTTGGTGTCTGAGGTTCCTTACCGGAGAAAGGCGATAAGAGGGAATGGAACCCTCCTGCCATCCCGGTTCTGCTCTGGCTCAGCTTGGGCTCCGTCCGGCTCTCACTGCTGCTGTTGGTGCTGCCGCCACCGCTGCTGTTACTCTCTCCTCTCCGCACCCCACCCTCTCCTCCTCCTCCTCCTCCTCCTCCTCCTCCTCCTCCTCCTCCGTGGAGAGTGCCGTCATCCTCCCGCCGGTGGCCCTTGTGGGGCTTCTGCAGGTGGACGCGGGCGTGGGCCACTACCTGCTGTAGGCTGCGGAACAGCTTCCCGCAGTCGGGGCACTCCCAGGGGCCGCCCAGCGAGGCCTCGGACGCGCCCAGGCCGGAGGAGCCGGAGCCGGCCGGGATGAGGCTGTGGTCGTCCCTCTCCCTCCCAGCACTGCCGCCCGTGGTGGTCCCGGGGCCTCCCAGGCCCCCCAGGTAGGCCCTCAGCTGCTCAGCCTCCCCGGCCACGGAGCCTCTGGGCTGGGGGAGCGGCTGGTGGGGCTGGTGGGGTCTGGACCGGGACTTCTGCTGCTGCTGCTGCTGCTGCTGCTGCTGCTGCTGGTGGCTGTGCTGTGCTGCCGCCAGGCTTCGGGCCACCAGTTGCCACATGACCGCCTGGTCTGCTGCGTCGCCGGCGGCGCCGTGGGTCGCCTCGGGGCCTCCGCGCTCCTCCCGGGCCCTCTCTCGTTCTCTCTCGCGCTCGCGCTCCCTCTCGCGGCGCTCGCCGTTGCCCATCTCGGCCACCTGGGCCACGGCCTGCAGCCTCTCCACACAGCTGGCGCCCTCGGCCCCCGGCAGGCCCAGGTAGCTCAGGAGGGAGGCCTTGCCAGAGCCGGAACCGGCGGCGGCCGCCGCCACAGCCGCGGCCAGCTCGCGTTCTGCCCGGCTCCCACCAGACCCTGCTCCACCACCTGCTCCACCTCCGAAAGTGCCACCCCCTCCACCGGCGCGAGCCAGCAGGAGGCTGGAGTAGAGGGCGCTCAGGGACTGATTCCTGCCCCTGTTCCCCCCACCCCCACCGGAGGACTTGCCTGTCGGCCCATCGGTCCCCCCCGGCGTGGGTCCGAGGCCCAGCCCGGCCAGGCCGGCCTTCAGGCCCAGCTTGTTGAGATGCACCTTCATGTGGTTCTTGAGGAACCAAGGCTCCTTGAAGCCGCGGCCGCACACCTGGCACTTGTGATCCAACGAGTCCTTGTGCTTGCGCATGTGACCCTTCAGGAACCAGGACTGTGTGAAGCGCTGGCCGCACGTCTCGCACCGGAAGGCGGGCAGCGGGGCAGCGCCACTGCCCTGGGAGATGACAGCACTGGCCTTGGCACTGGCCTTGGTGCCGGCGTTGGGACTGGCGTTGAGAGCCGTGATGGCGACAGGCGTGTTGGGCGGGGTGGGATTCTCTCGAGTCTGCTGATAGATAGATAGATAGATAGATAGATAGATAGATAGATAGATAGATAGATACTTTAATGTCCCCAATGTGAAAGACTCCACAAAGCTCGACCCAATAACAAAAGGACACACAATACGCACGGACGCACACAGAACAAGCACGGGCGTCACAAAGAACATATGGCACAAACACAGAGAACAGAAACCAACCTGGGGGGAGAAGGGGAGCGTTGATGTTGTCCTTGGCGTAGGTTGGGCCACATGGTGGTCGCGCGGTTTGGTGGAAGG
>NW_027468640.1:18481475-18493975 GCF_046254945.1 Alosa pseudoharengus
GGGCTGAAGCTCATTGGCATAGGCACTCATGCACGAGATTCGCACATGCCAAACACCTTTGTCTCAGCAAACAGCGGTGTGGAACCCTGACATGCCGAATCTCACGGCAGAGGAGGGAAAAACAACACCAACAGCGATTGCACTCCACTTTCCAGTAGCCTGTCTGGGTGGCCAGGCAGGAGTTCAAAAATGTGGAGTAAATGTTTCGAAAGCAAGTCTAAACTTCAGTTTAATACATTGTATGGTTTCACTGAATATAATCATTTCTTAGGTACACGGTATACACAGCACTTTAGCTGCACTGTGGTACGTTGCACACAGGCCAAAGATCACCAACCGAAAATTGAGGTTTATTTCATATATATATCTAAATAGTCCAAAATCTGAATATCAATAGTGACAAAACACATGCAGGGCAGCATGCCATGGCAGTCCTCTCTACCGTGTACACTTCTAAGCTGAGACCCCATGGCATTAAACCTCACCCTGTTCTTTCCTGTTGAGTTTTGGCCACCAAACTGCAGACTTTAGAAACCTCACAGGTCTATCTGAAACGATGCCACAGGTGAGAGTACTCCTCTCTCACAACGTTTGGGTAGAACATTTCTAAATTTACAACCTGACCTGGTATTGTTTTATTTTTATTTAACCAGGTCAATCATGGGCCAGTATCATTCATTCACTGTGACGCAAAAAAATGGCTTATATGTTGCTAAAATGGAAAGGAGACATAGATTGAAGAGATAGACCCTTGAGGGTTGCCATCTTTAAATCTCAAAACGTTGTCCTTACTCTTCACATGTAAGCGCCTCTTCACATTTAACCCAAATATGCGTGCGTGCGACAGAGGGAAAGTTCTTTGGTGTTGCTTTAACCCAAACATGTCTACAGATGTCTATGCACAGCTATCGACCTAGGGCTACGATTTTGTTAGTAAACAATCGGAAACTGTTTGCAAAGTGCTACATAAATCAAGATCGTTGTTATTATTATTATTATTATTATTATTATTATTATTATTATTATTATTGTTGTTGTTGTTGTTGTGACTATGTCCCTGACACTGGTGATGACCAGCTGACAGCATGGGTAGAATAAGAAGCAGTCACATGTAGTCCTATGTGAATATGAGTCCTCCAGCCCTGAGTGCAGTGGGGGCTTGAGTCATGCTGACAGATGCGAGGAGTCGTCTTTGCGTAAGCGGTTAGGGTAGGGGAAGACTAGGGGAAGCCTAGTCTTACAAGTGATAGGATCTATGGCAGGTCATCCGCAACTTTGTTACTCATGACGGAGCGAGTTCCCAAACCCCCACCGCCAAACTGACAACCCAGGCCCAAACAAGAGCCTTGAAGTTGGGGGTGACAATATGGAAGATCCCTTACAGAACTGCCATAAGCTAAGTGTTTATATATGAAAATACCTCAATGGGCAGCCTAAATATGATATGCCATGCTGTTTTTAAAAAAAAAAAGAATAATCTGAACCCGAGATTTGCATTTATTTATTTCCACAAAGAGGCCGATTGTGATGTATAACATAATCAAGTAATATGTACTGGTTCCAGAGTATCATCAATATATTTCCCCAAATGGGTCATTGTTATGATTTCTTTGACAAATCTATGCGTACAATCTGGACATATCTTTGCATAGTAAAGCAGCCAAGGAAATTGCAATTCATGATTTTTACATTAAGGATGCGATACACAAGTGATTTTGGAAGCACCATCTGTCTATAGCAGCTAGGCTATGAGCCTCTGGTTGGATTACATAAGGCTCTACAGAGGTGCACGTAAGTGTAACAATCTGGTAGACAGTCTATATATAGCTTAAGTGGGTGTGTTCAGAGTAGGTGTATGAATGAATGTAGATCCCTCAGGAATGGCTACTGGTCTAGTAGTAAGGATGTGTGTGTGTGGTTGTATGAGGACGTAGGTGTGCATTAGTGTGTGTGTGTGTGTGTGTGTGTGTGTGTGTGTGTGTGTATGTGTGTGTGGGTGTGTGTGTGTGTGTGTGTGTGTGTGTGTGTGTGTGCAAAGATGTTTCATGTCTCCATTAATACTGTGTGTTGAAGGAAAGTAGAGAGAAGTGTGCATGTGTGTGTGTGTGCTGAAGGAAGGTAGAGTGAAGTGTGTGTGTGTGTGTGTGTGTGTGTGTGTGTGTGTGTGTGTGTGTGTGTGTGTGTGTGTGTGAACGTGTGTAGGTGGTATAAATAGTTTGACTATGCATACTGTTATAAATCTGGCCTGCTTTTTTTGCCTCTGGTCACACAGCAAACTTCCCTGCAGACTGGATTCATTTCCTGTACTTCACCTTTCCCTGAACTCTCCCCCTCGCCACTATACACACTACCCCCTTCCATCCCTCCCTCCCTCTCTCTCAGTCTCTCTTCCATGAACCGAACCATCCTGTAAATGTTTCCCCTGTCCTCTTTTACCCTCTACTCATCCCCCTGTTCCCTTTCCTCTCTCTCGCACGCGCTTCTTTCTTTCTCTACCTGAGGATGTCCACTTGTGCTATATTTTTATATTCCCACGGTCTTACCCCCCCCTCTCTTTGTCTCTCTCTCTCTCTCTCTATATATATATATATATATATATATATATATATATATATATATATATATATACATACCGTATGTAACACATACATACATTTTTCTTTTTGCTCTCTCTCCATTTCTCTCTGTGTCTGTCTCACGGGTGTCTCACGGGTGTACTTTCATCTCAGGACTCCTCCAACACACTCCCTTATTTCTTGCGCTGTCTTCTCCTCCTCCTCCTCCTCCTCCTCCGCCACCCTTTCCCTCGATGGCTGAGTGCTAATAAGCTGTCTCAAACTGCTCCACGCTGACTGACCTCAGATCAGCTGTACCTGCTTTATAATTATGGACATGACTGACTTCACACTGCGTTTGTCTGACCCTAGACAACCCTTTCATTTCATTGCATATGGTGAGTGACCCCCCTTTTCTAAAGAAATCCTCAATTGGAGAAATCTCTTTTTTTTAAAAAAAAGATGGATCTTCTTTGTTTTGTTTTGTTCTTCATGGGCATTCCCTGACTTAACTGTTTCTATTTAAGGCATCACAGCTGGTTGCTGCTTAATGTTTTTAGTGAAATGAGAGTGTGTCAGGGAGCTGACTTTTTTTTTTTTAATTCACTGATTAAAAAAAAAAGACAGAGCATCACCAGAGGATGACAATCTTCTGGAGAACGCTTCACCCAAACATACCACCCCCTCACCCTCAACACACAAACACACACACACACACCATCCTCTCCTAACTGCCCCCCCCCCCTTTCTATTGCTGCACCGGAACATCCTGCTGTGTTGGATGGGGTGGCACATTTTAATGGGCCCTATCTCACAGCAGCCATGGCATGCCAATAGTGGACACAAAAACACCAAAAGAACACATCGTCATTAACGTTGTGAATTGTTAGGCAAATGCTGACTTGTGCTGGGTATGCAACAAGTGAAGACGCAAGAGGTGGAGCACTGTGAGAGGACTCTCGACTTGTGTGTCTTTGTATGCATGTGTGTGTTTGTGTTTGTATGTGTGTGTGTGTGTGTGTGTGTGTGTGTGAGAGAGAGAGAGAGAGAGAGAGAGAGAGAGAGAGAGAGACAGAGTGAAAGATGAGCATGTTTGTTACCATAATGTCTTGTCTTTTGTAAGACACGACATACACAATTAATACTAATATATTGTGTATAACACATGGTAAAAGTGAGAAAAACTACACAAATATGGACCACCAACTCTGATTATGGTTATATTACATTTGCATGTTAAATAGCCTGCGCCTCTTTGCTCACTCTACAGTGTACAACCGGTACAACCCTTTGCTGTGCACTAGGCCAACAAGTCTCTTCTCCATCTGTGTGGCACCTCTGTCTAACACGGACAACGCAACACAACGCTGCCATGTCCTGACCCAAGACCAACACTGCGAATCTTCACAGGCACCGCGTCGCTTACACGTTGTACTCAAGGGCTCTGATTCAGACCTGATACAAGAGGAGGGGGGGAAAAAAAGACTGACTCCAATATGTTACTGTACAGTACAAGTGGTGGCAACAGGTTGATGCCATAAGACTTGGCTATGTCAGTTACATGCAGTGATTATGGAGGGGTGATGTTTGGCATGGCCCTTTTTCTATCTGTTTTGCTTAAAATGTATGCTTGTGCATGGGTACTAGTCTATCCAGAGACTGGAATAAACATGCTGTGGATGGCCTAAAGCAGACCGATCCACTTTGTCAATTGTGGTTAAACTCCTCCATAACAGGTCTTTATATGCCATCTGTTTATGGTCGGCAAGTGAGCTCCCCAAATGGACTCATCACAATAACCATTATTACAAAATTGCCGGACGTCCAGGGTTGTAGCGTGGAGCTTTCAGTTGTGCTGTGACTAATTTCAGGGTGGCTGTGTGCTCAGAGCAAAACAAATAGGCAAAGGGGATGTGCATAATATGTCGCACTACAATTCAAACTTCACCTTCTGTTTTTAAGGTCAGTACAGCTGTGCTTTCACTGTGGGAAGGCAATGTGTACATCAGAGTCTCTCTCCAACAGAGTGTTAATTGCCGCAATTAAAGTAATCAGTGGTTTGGTGAGTAAACTCTGAAGTAGAGCTACCCTTCAAGAAAGCAGGAGTCGCATAGGAGACGCAGTATGTACAGTATGTGTGTATGTGTTTGGTGTGTGTACTTGGAAGACTGCACTGAGATGAACTGGCAAACATGACATAATGAACAGATTAAGGGACCAAAATGCACGTTGGTTCAATCTAGTTTGAAAGTAATATTCATCTCTCTCACTTTCTTTAAACGAAAAAAACGTCAATGGTGGTTTAAAATAAGAATCCCAAGAATAAGAGGCATTCAGTCCCTGGCAGACACTTGCATGCCAAAGAGACGCAGATGAAAAAGGCAGTCTAAGGAGCACGAGAAAGAGAGCAAAACTGTACCCTCAGTCATGCCCTCAGAAGATTTTGCTACGACTCAGTACCCTTTCAGCGAAACGAATATTTTTTGTAAACGTTGCCCCGTATGAAAGATGAGTTCAGTATTATTTCACTCTAACGTTTTTTGGGTTATGGGACGGCATTATGTATCCGGACGACATAGATGACACGTCTGCTTCTTATCTCGAGAGGAATTTCCTCCGCGCCCCTGTGATGTGCGTCAATAACGTGCAACCATTTTCACTCGCTTTTCTCCCCCTTCTCTCTCGCGGCCATCTCAATTAAAAAGGTACATTAATGAAATAAATAATTACCAACAAACAAATACTAATGCAGGGTGCAATCCTCGCCAATACCAGATTTAACCGCTTCGATGCTTTGGTTTGCAAGCGTATCATCGTTCAGAAAGAACAATATACACTATCTTAAACAAATATTTCTAGAATCAGCAGACGTTTATTTTTAAACGCTCTGATGGGAATGACGGGGCGCTGAGCTAGCGTTTAGATCTGACTGTACGCCGGGTCCATTTTCTTCCTGAATTTCTTTCAACAAAAGATTAAGGGAGGGGAAAGGACACGAGTATGCGAGGGGAGCAGGAGAAAAGTGCCATCATGGGTTTCATCTTGAATTGCAATGCCAATCCATCCACCATCACAAAAATAGCTGAACTACAACCAACCAGCCCCTCCGGTGTATGACAATGAACAACTTTTGAACGTTGACTTAAGCAGAAAGCCTAAAACCCAATTTTCACCGACTCAGTGACTATTAACAACTTAGTCCATGTTTTGAATAGATTCAGTGTTACAGTTACGCGGTCGCTACTTAGAGTGAAAACACTGTAGCGTCAAAAGAGGTGACTACCGGAGCTAGTAGGCTACTCCAAAGAGGTGACGTTAGGACAAGACGGGTTGTGGTAATCGTAGGTAGTAACTAGTAGCTCTATTTATGCCCAAATTGCTACAATATGTATCGCAACTTGGAGTTGACGGTCGTATGTGCTCCTATCCTAGACAAAAGTCGATATTTCTCAACAGTGCCATACTTTACGCGTCTTCCAACAAAAGAATTAGCCAAGCTAATCACCCCGCTACATTTACGATTTATTCACAGTGCCCAATCCTCAAATCATTCATCACTTGTTCCTCAACAGACACAACGTCGATAGAGAACGTCATCTTTAACACCAAAAGCTCACGTTTCGACATGTCGAGTACATCGAGTACTCTTTTGAAATACAAACTACAATCACTCAAAGTTCAGTAGCATGTTTTTGACTCATGTAGCCAGCCTGATGTCCTCCTTGCTTACAATCACAAGTCTTGCTAAAATACAATCACAGACCATGCATTGTGCACGTTGCAGTATTCAAGTTCAGCATTAAGATTGAAACATAGCGGAAACTTTGTAAAAGTTCGATGGTTATTATTTAACAAACGATGCGTAATGCCCGACTTCGGAGAGAACACTTTTTTTTTATAAAAGACAGATTATACCTGAATAATGATAAATAAATGTGTTATCACAATTTAACCTGCAATGCAACTAATTTGGGCCTAATTTAAAGTTGCGACATTTTCTTGATCCATATTCGCATCATCGTTGCCGGCAGTTTGGAACACATAGCCTGGCGGTGGGATAGGCGCACATAGCCGGGCATCATACATGACATACACCAAACTGCACAAGTGTGTGTGGCTACATGTATGCACTGAACAGCACGCATATATGACCCGCCAATCACTCACATCGTACGCATGCTAGCTGGATGAAACAGAGTAAAACTACTACATTAAGGGAAAAAAAAACATAACTATAAATTGTTTAGACAATACTGATGATGGTTCTATACTGATTATATCCACAGGAAAAAAAGTCGTCGTCAGATATTTGGTTGTTTGTAAATGTAACAAGTATGTCATTTTGGGAAGCCTGTAACCGCACTATCAAACGGAGTGTATCCATCTTATCATCTATAAAGGTGCATGTATATAAATATTGATACATTTATCTGTATTAACTATATATTCCTGATGAAAGTAAGGCTCAATGTACTTACGGGAGAGGCGACGATGAGATTAATGACAAGACACGTCATGATTACGTTTCACTTGAATTAAATACATTACGAGTTAGGGAAAAAAATGGAAATCGGGGTTGTTGTATACAAGCATACGCCGTTTCCCCCTCCCTTGCTCTTTCTCTTCTCCTCCTCCTCCCCTCTTCTATCGCACGTCTCTCTTGCATTTTTTTCGCAAAGATCCATTTATTGTGTAGTCGTGAGTGAGTGAGTGAATGAGAGAGAGAGGGAGAGAAAGGGAGCGGTGATAGAGTGGAGTCTGATGTAGGTTGCAAATGTAATTAGACTCTTTCGGGCACCATTTTAAAACATTCCCACATGCGGGGCAGCTATCACTCTCTCGTTCGCACAGCATCTGATCTATAGGACGGCAGGATAGGCTTTAGCAGTGCATTTGGGACACATCTCAAATATTTAAACTATTCTATTTCAAATACATATGCCCCTAATTTGGTCCATCAGAAATGCGTGTGGCATTTTGATATATTGTTGCTTTGCAGGTATCTGGTGAATCCCATTATGTTGTTACAAAATTCTAATAAACAGTTTAGACTACATGTTTCTGCTACTGAAGAGGGTGAAAAGTTTCGTTTAATGATCGTTTATTGTCATAACAATGTAGGTAAGTAGTAAAGCGTGTATTTGTTGACATTGGTCGAGAAGAATCTCAATATTTTTATGCAAGAACGTGATTCTGTCGAGGAATAAAGGTGCAGAAAAGTTGCCGTTGCTTTGTGCGGTTACAGACTGAGAGTTGTCGTTGCAAGCCGGAAGTTTGGTGTGTGAAAGTTTTTTGACTCCTCCATGTCTACCCCGGCGGATTTTCACAGCTCACGCGAGCACATGCAGGCTGTCCGCGGCTTGCGCTCACGTGAGGCTGCGCAGGTGCACTGCTTCCAACTGGCCCGCGCTGTGCCACATAATGTCGCACCCTCCTCCCACCCAAAAATAGATAGATAGATAGATAGATAGATAGATAGATAGACATGCACCTGATCAATTAAAACAAAACATCAGCGTTTTAGTTTTGCTTCTTTTGATGCACATAATCAAGAGTACAGTTGAATAACTGAAAACATTTGTCAAATGGTATTTGTCAATACAGAATGATCCAATGTCTCAAAATACATTTCCTAGTTAATTAAAAATGTCTGATTTTATTCTTCACCAAATATCATAAATAATATCCCCATAGCCATGCAGTCTTTGTCACATTATTCTCTAAATGTATGTTCTCTGAACATACTTAGGTTCGTATAGCCTAACATTCTAAATATATCACTGTGGGTGGAAGTGTTAATGAGCTGTGGGCATATATACTCTCTTCCTGACACAAAATGTGATCCAACACATATCTCACTATTTTGTAGCCTAGGGGTTAATTTGGCCAAACATTTTTTTCCTCTCTTTTTAAGGTTTAGCAGACTTTAGTTTCTGTGCTTGTGATGTTTGTTTGTGTTAGCAATGTATGCAGATATGTGTTTGTGCCCATGTGGGTGTGTGTATCTGTCGGGGTTCGCACAACGCCATTTTTTGTATGTATGTATGCATAAGTATTGTTTATTTGTGTGTATTTGTATGCATGCCTATCTGTGTCCAATGTGTATGTGCGCTTGTGTGTATGTATGTCCGTGTCAACAGTGTGTGTGTGTGTGTGTGTGTGTGTGTGTGTGTGTGTGTGTTACAGTAGCATCATCACCCGCCCCTGACGTTTTGATTGTTTTCTCCTCCGCTGCAGAAATGCTGCAATTAATATGCAGAGAGTGAGTGAGACGGAGACAAACAAAAAAAGAGAAAGAAGAAAAAAACAGACAGAGAGCGAGGGAGGGGGTTAGATGGCACATAGAGAGAGAGGGAGAGAGAGAGAGAGAGAGAGAGAGAGAGAGATGGAAGGAGGAATAGGGGGGTGGGGGGTGAGATGAAATGAGAGATGGTGAACGACGGAGGGGTTAGAGTGAGAGAAAGAGATGGAGTGAGATATGAAGGGAGGGGGGCAACACGGAGAATGAAATCTGATAGATGTGAGAGAAAAGAGATGTGGGGAGAGAGAAAGGGTGGCAGAGAAGGAGGGAGGGAAGAAGGGAGGGAGTTGTCTGACAAAAGAGGGGGATCAATACATACATATTTAGTGGGATATGGAGGGAAATCGATTGACGGAGGGGTAAGGATGGAAAAAAGGAGGGATGGTCTGAGGCTGGAGAAAGAGAGAGACGGAATGAAAGAGGGAAAAGGGAGTGAGAGAGAGGAGGGGAAGAGGGGGATGAGACAGAGCAGGGGGGGTGGTGATATGGTGGAGGCTGTTGGCCCTTTGTCGCAGTGTCAGGGTATTGATACTGTAATACTCACCAGCACAATGGAGCCGTGGCGACGGCCGCCATGACGATGCCTCTCAGCACAATGCAGCCACAATACGGAGGGCACTGAAGCATCTCATGCAGCACTGCAGGCCAGAGGGAAAGAGAGAGTGAGGGAAAGAGAGAGGGATGAGGAGGAAGAGAGAAAGGAGGAGGGACGAGGGAATGAGGGATTTGGTGAAAGAAAGAGAGGGATGGAGAGAGATGGAGAGGGAGAAGAAGAGAGTGAGACAGTGGAGAGAAAAAGAAAGGAAGAGAGACAGACAGGCACAGGGAGAGAATGAGTGAAGAAAGAAGGGGAAAGGAGAGACAGAGAAGGCAGAAGGGAGGGTGTGAGAAAGGGTGCGTGTGTGTGCATGTGTGCATATGTGTGTGTGTGTGTGTGTGCATATGTGTGTGTGTGTGTGTGTGTGTGCATATGTGTGTGTGTGTGTGCGAGTGAGTGTGTCTGAGCATATTGTTGGGAGCATTTTGTGAGTGCATGTGTAGCCTGCAGGGTGTGACTATGATGTATGTGAGAGCGAGTGTATGTAATATATTGACTTGGAGAGAGGCAGCAGGCGAGACAGTACAACCAACTGCAAAGGTGCAAAGACAACAGAACCACTTCAGAAAATAAGAAAAAAAGATAAGGAATGACACGCAAGCCCTGGGAAACATTTGAAAATGTCCAGCCATATTAGATATACATCTATCATCTCAGCCTCACACAAGCGGCTTAATGCAATGATTTGCATACCGCACACGTGAACTGGCTTCTTCACGGACAAGCGCTTGGTTGTTAGTCGCCAAGTCAATGTGTATGTGTGTGTGTATGTGTGTCACCAGCGTCTCTCTCTCTCACTCCCTCTCCTTCCTTCCTACTCCTTTCCCTTTATGATCTATAGTTCCCTCTCTCTCTCTCCTCCCTCCCCTCTCCTTCGCCCCTTCCCCTCTTAATATGATGTAAAAAGCTAATCGCATGCAAATGTCTGTTGTCCCGGTAACCAGGCCCAAAAAATCCCTTTGATGTTTCACCCGGCTCATTCTCCCCACGTTCTCTTTGTTCACCACAGTCTCTCTGCTTTGTCAACATCCCCCTTTACCCCTCTCTCTCTCCCTCTCTCTGGTTCACTCATGCTCTCTCCTCTATCCCTCTTTCTCTCTCTCCCTCTTCACTGGCTCTCTCTTCAGATTTCTATCTAGACAAAAAAAAAAAAAAAAACTTGTCTACCCCTCTGGTATACCTCCCTCCCTTCCTCCCCTCCCTCTTTCACTCACTCATTCTCCTTTTTTACTCCCTTCTGTTTTGTCATCTCTCTCTCTCTCTCTCTACTTGTTCCCTGTCTCCCCTCTCTGTGCCCCTCTGTCTGTGCCTCTCCGCTCTCTCTTTTCCCATCATTCCTCTCCACCGTCCTCTGCCCCCTCTTCCCTCTCTCTCTCGCTCTGTCTTTCTCTCGGCTAATCCTCTATCTGTTCAATCCCTCACTGTTTCCCATCATCCCTCATATTCTCACACTTCCCCTTACCTCTCTCTCTGTCTCTCTCTTTCTATTTTTATTCAAACCTTTCCTCTCTCTTCATCACTCTGTTTATAACTCCCTTTTTCTGTTTTTCGTTTTGCTCTTTCACACCCTCTCACATTCGTCGAAGCTTAGGCACTTTTTTTTTGTGTTGTTTTCCGGGGTCTTCGCTAGTTTGTTCGGTGGGTCTCCAATGACATAACTGAATGATGACGCTAAACTCCACGATGTGCGATATTTATAGTTGTTGTTTTATTCCGCACTGCCTGCTCAAGGCATAATGTATATGGTATGACACATACATTCCCAGTGGGTAAAAAGGGAGGTTACAATTCAGTCCAAGTTTTGTTTTTTAATGTAATACAGAAACAAGTCAACACACGATCAAGTACAAATGGTTATCAAGTAAAAAGCAGTGTAATAGAGTACAGACAGGGCATGCAGTCATTTCCCCTCCAAAAATATCAGTGAAACCATGTAAACATTGTATATTATGGTTAAAGCAAAACAAGCTTAAAAAATGGCACCATTTTTTTCCCCTTTTCTTCTATTTTCTTCCTCTCTTTTGGATAGTGCTAGTATTTACATTCGGAACACAAAGCCTCTGCCAAGGCCTATCTTTTTTTTCACGATGGAAAAAGTCTTTACAGAAAGCAAGAATATAACGACCTACAGTGGAAAGTATTCCTGGGTCTGAGCTATGTGTTTGTGTGTGTGTGTGAGTGTGTGTGTGTGTGAGTATGCGAGTGTGTGTGTGTGTGTGTGTTAGTGTCTTAAGACTCAGCTACATCCTTTAATCTAATGAAAACATACAGCTCAAACAAGACAGATCAAATCCACTATGAACAGGTAAGGGCAGCTTATAGTTTAAGGCACATTCCAAGTGCCGCAAGACTGAGTGACTGCATTCTTAAGTAAAACCATAATAGCCCCCAATATCCTCCTCTGACTCCATGTTCTCGAAGAACAACTGACAGAGAGAGAGAGAGAGAGAGAGAGAGAGAGAGAGAGAGAGAGAGAGAGAGAGAGAGAGAGAGAAGTAACCAATGTGTGTTGCAATGGGACAGGGAAAAAGGGAATTTCTAAGGGGGCAAGGGACAACTCGGTTGCCAGGTCCACCAAAAGTGGATTAGCCGTGCAGCGGCAGTGTTGATTCGTTAGCCCACGATGGGCGAGGCAGATCCGCCGTCGTTGAGTAGATTACAAGATGAGAATCCGGCGCGGCCACGGCAGATTAGCGCTAAACTGGATCACAGCCGCGGAATAAAAAACAAAACAAAAAACAGCTGTAGGGTGGTGTTAGGGTATAGCGACGACACAATCTCAGCATGCGGAGGACTTGAATCTCAAAGAAATGGGTGAGAGGAAAGACAAAAAAAAAATCAATAAACGTATCGTTGATCTACCAAACATGCGGACGATCTGAGTGGTTGCGTTTGAAGGGACTGGGAGGACTGTCAGTGGAGTTTGGAGATTAGTGCACAGTGCCTCCCCCCATCTACACCCCTCCATACATGGTACAGAGGCCCATAATGGAACACAATGAGGCACCTCTGGAGCAGACAAAAGCATCCAAGTCTATGAGGAGAG
>NW_027468640.1:18501475-18506475 GCF_046254945.1 Alosa pseudoharengus
CTCCAGCAGAATTGATAATTGAAGCAGGCGTCCTCACCGGACACCCCGTAATGAGGTCGCTGGCGCGCAGGTCCTGGCCGTGCTGCTGGGCGTGCCGGAGGATGGCGAGGGCAGCGTCCGGTGCGGGGTTGGGGTTGAGGCCGCTCAGCTCCTCCAGGGCCTCGCAGTACTGCTCCAGCCTCTGCTCCGGGGCCCGCAGGCAGCCAGGGAAGGCCAGCACCGAGTGGGGATAGAAACTGGACAGCTTCAGCTGAGGTGGATAGAGAGTGGGATGAGAGGGGTGTGAGAGAGAGACAGAGAGAGAAAGAGAGAGAGAGAGAGAGAGATAGAGAGAGATAGAGAGAGAGAGAGAGAGAGAGAGAGAGAGAGAGAGAGAGAGAGAGAGAGAGAGAGAGAGAGAGAAAGGAAGAATGGGGGTGGGGGTACACAGAGAGATGAAGGGATTGAGAAAGAGAGATTGAGAGAGAGAGGGGCAGAGAAAGGGAGGGAGGTAGAGAGAGAGGAGAGTGAGAGGCAGAAATAGATAGGTACATAGACAGGAAGAGAGAAAAGAAGGGAAAGAGAGAGAGAGAGAGAGAGGGAAGGACAGTGAGAAGTAACGAGAGGGAGAGTGAAAGAAGAGAAGGAATGAGAGAGAGGAAGAGAGGGTAGGGGGAGGGAGAGAGGGTAGGGGGAGGGAGATAGAGGAGTTATGATTGCATATAATTACAGTAGAAGTCAACTGCAAACCACAACGGCATCAAATAAAATCACACGCTGTACATCACCAGCTGAATTGAATGTCACAGACACAGAGAACAGTGGCAAGAACAAAAAAAAAAAAGATTCCTTTAACCGGGATTCACAGCTGAGAATAGAAATAGTACAGCGTCCGAAACAAGAACACAACACAACAACAAGTGTTTACTGTTGCCAGATGAATTAGTATATAACATGTAGGCCTACTGAAAGGCACAGGACACTGGATATGATAGAACTGCTACATGTTCTTTTGGTCGTGATATTTGTGTTGGAGGAGATTACGGTGTAGTCATGTTTTGTAAAGAGAGATAGCCTCAGTAGTCTGAGTACAAACAGGTATGGGAGGACTCCCTAGTCTCCACACGGCCCCTCATGAAGAGGTAAGCGCCACAGGAACAGCAGCCACAGCAGCAGTAGTGCTGTTTGGGCTCCAGCATCTGTGTTGGGTTAGTCTCACTCATTACGGCCCCGAAGGAAGTTTACAGTGGACAAGCCCTCTGCCAAAACCCACTAGGGTCAGAGAGTCTAAAGAGCTCAGGGATCCTCGTTTTCCAAATAGGCTTATCGCCATCTTGTGGACAGCGATGGAACTGCAGGCGATTTTCAGAAGCCTGGCGCTGACCCAACCAGTAACTGGGGCTTTTGAGAGACCTCTGTGATTTACAGATGCGATCATATGATGAAGCTTCTCGACCAATGCAGCGATCCTCACACTATACAAACTTATCGACTTAACTCTTAGTTAACCTTTAATTGTGTTGAGACATTCCCAAATCATATACCACGTAAATGTCACAGCAAATGATACTTTCCATTCAAAACTGAAAAAAAGAAGAAGACAACAATTTCCTACCCACAACTATTCAGAGAATGACTTGCCTTGGAATCCTTTCATAATGTGAAGATGGCCTAAGAGCTTTACATACACAGCGGTGAATGCATGCGTGTACTTTCCCAGGGCAATTTAGTCCTTGAACTAGGCCCTCGAGGCTGAGAAAACTAGCAGTAATTGCAGCTACTATCAGAGCAGGCAGAAGCCGGGAGTAAAATATGACTTGATTATATGAGATTATATGATTATATTATATTTCCCTTTCTTTCCCATTTTGATGAGAGTTTTAATCAGGATTGTGTGTGTGTGTGTGTGTGTGTTTGTGTGTGTGTGCGGGCATGCATATGTGTGTGTGTGTGTGTGTGTGTGTGTGTGTTAGTTTTTTTATATTACCTTGCCTACTCTCTTATATGTCCATATTTATTTTATGCTGGTCTCTAGACTTTATTCTTGCACTGTTGCACCGTTGGACTTACTCATTTGCACCATCACCATGACACTCACTCACACAGA
Source organism: Alosa pseudoharengus (assembly GCF_046254945.1). Classification (NCBI taxonomy): domain Eukaryota; kingdom Metazoa; phylum Chordata; class Actinopteri; order Clupeiformes; family Clupeidae; genus Alosa; species Alosa pseudoharengus. Next base: position 18,503,562 of record NW_027468640.1, read on the forward strand.
GCACCTTACCTTACTATGCACAGAGAATCACAGGCTCAGTCCCTGCCTCAGTCATTGCAAGCGCCTCATGCTTAATCACCCACTATGTGGATACTGTTTTAGACTTGATTTAGATTTAGTGTTATTTAGTATACCGGTAATTTGTATTTTAGTATATTCTTTATATTCTACTGTCCTTATTGCTTAGTTGTGTTTTTTTATATTATATACTTTTAATTACTTTTCCTGCTGTTAGTGAATGTTGTGTGAGATGTCTGTATGCTACTGAGACCTTGAATTTCCCCCTGGGGATCAATAAAGTATTTATCTATCTATCTATCTATCTATCTATCTATCTATCTGTGTGTGTGTGTGTGTGTGTGTGTGTGTGTGTGTGTGTGTGTGTGTGTGTGTGTGTGTGTGTGTGTGTGTGTGTGTGTGTGTGCACGCTCTAACCTTGAAGAACTCTGTGGCCTGACTGACCAGCAGGGAGTCCAGATCCGGTTTGGTGTGGATGTAGTGAGAGTACAGGAGAAACTGTTCCCTCTGCAAGAAGGGAGAGAGAGAGAGAGAGAGAGAGGGAGAGAGAGAGATGTTTAAAAATCTCATTAAACCACTGAGTTACTTTTAACCCAAATTACACCAATAAAACAAATAAGGGAAAGAAGGGGGCAAAGGGAGGGAGAGAGAGAGAGAGAGAGAGAGAGAGAGCAGAATAGAGAGCGTCAGGCGCAGAGGAAGAGAGGGTGGGGGGAGTCAGGGAGATAAAGAAAGAGGCGCTTAGGATTACAAAGCTCATTCCAGAGATAGCTCACTGCAATTCTACACAACTGCAGCATTCCACAGCTGCATTCTCATTCACATTCTTCTCTCTTTTCTCTCTTTCTCTCTGTCCATTCTTCCCTCTTTTTATCTTTCTGTCTTTCTCTTTGCCCGATGTGTCTGTTTCTGTTAAGTCTGATGATAGTCCGCCACCTGTGGCTCTAGACTTGTTCCAAGACACTCAACACCACGGACAGAAATAAGCACAAATATTAAAATGGTTAGTTTTGGCTGGAATCAGTGACATTCAAGTCTAAAGCAATTTCTCAAGCATTCTAGGATGTCTGTGAGTGTGAACCCTGAAAAATCCAATGAAGCTGCCAAGATCCAACAGTGGATAGATAGATAGATGTGATTTGATACTTTGGAAAACGACACACAGAGATCTGCTTCTCTTGCACATTCTTAAAAGATATCAAGGATAGCACAATAAGGAGGGGGAGGGGCGTTCCCCATTGGTTATTTTTGTTTTTTTCATTCATTCATTCACTCACTCACTCACAAGTGTGGGCAATCACTATAGGGTCTCATTTACTGTGGTCAACCGCGCAGTATTTGCATCAGGAGCTCAGACGATTAGCTCTTCATGGGAAAATGTCAATCTCTCTAAATATCGTGTTAATTCTGCATACTCAAAATTGTTCAGATAACGGTCACTGGAATGCATCTGTGCATACCCTCACTCGGATGTGGTGGATACTGGCTGGGACGAGCACAGCCGTAATGAAAAGAGACAGTGGTGACAAACAATGGCAAATTGGTGGGACGCTATCAACTTCTATCAACTTACTAAACATCTTGATACAAGGATACAAGGATACAAGGATACAAGGAAGTTTATTGTCACATGCATATAGTTACTGGAAGTAAGAAATGCAGTGAAATTATGTCTGGTGTCAGCCTATTTGTGCATTTATGGGGGGGGGGGGGGTAACCAAATAAGGAGGCGGGGAGTAAACCAAATAATTCAGCTTACGGTAGTTCATTCCATTCAGTTCAAAGCAGTTCAGATTCATTCATCTCAATTCCCTTCAATTTAAACCACTCTAATTCGATTCACATCGCCTCTCAACGCAGCTTAGGACCCAAAACCTGAACCTCCTATGGAGAGCATAAATGCAACAGTGTTAACAAACAACTCTCTGCATAGACCCCAGCACCCTCCTCTAATGCATTATCAACTGAATGCACTCCAATTCCATGCAATTTGTAGAGCCCCATAGACCGCTGAAGTTCGCCTACAAAAAAGCTACCATCTTTGTCCATATAAGGAGATCCGGTATCTTGAGATTTTTCCTATGGGAAAATAACATGGAGATTTTGAATTATTGCACCTGTTAAACTCTCGTGGGGACGAAGAAATTGGAAATGCAAACGTTTTCCTCTACACATATTTGTCCTCTGGCTTCGAGTGAATACTGTGATCTCCGGTAGGTCAATACGACACACTTTGATTTTTGCTACCCCATAGCTAACTTGCAATGCAACTTACCATAAGTAGTTAGCTTCAATTCAACACCCGGATGTCCTTATATGGGCAAAGATGGCAGCTTTGGGTACTTTTGTAAGCGAACCTCAGAGGTCTATAAGGATTGAACATCAGCTCAAAAGTCTTCTAGAGCAACAAACACCACAGACCCTGACCAATCAGCAGTCTCCTTGCCCCCTGCCCATTCCATCTCCATACTCACATATTTGATGAAACAGTCCTGCTGCTGCAAGGTCTGCGTGAGAGCGCCCTCCATGGCCGGAAGGAGGTACTGCGTGTGGAAGGCGCACAGGCTGCTCCAGTTGGAGAAGAGGGCCGGGGCCTGGCCCCTGAGTGCCGCGGGGGCGTCGGGCCCCTCCAGCTGGGGCAGGAAGTGCTCCTCCACGCCCCGCAGCGTGGACACATACTGGCGCTCAGAGTTCACCAGCCGGCACCACTGCATGTACAGCTTACTGCAAAGGCACGGACACACACACACACACACACACACACACACACACACACACACACACACACACACACACATTAACACCTACACACACCAACATCACTGCATGTACAGCTTACTGCAAAGGCAAGGACACACACACACATCACTGCATGTACAGCTCAGTGCAAAGGCAC
>NW_027468640.1:18516475-18523975 GCF_046254945.1 Alosa pseudoharengus
CTATTACGTTCTTGGAAATCACACCCTAAAAATGAATTTGTATGGCGTGTATATGAAAATTAACCAACACATTTAATACAATCTATGAAAAGTTGTTTTTTTCCTATACTATAAGTGTTCTGCCGTCTCAGACTCAAACAAGAATACATCATATTGCATGGTGTTGTGGAGCAGACGCTCACCAGTCGGAAGGTCAGCCAATCAGAGTGTGAATGCTGGCAGTCCCCATCCATCTCCGTGGTCAGCTGTTGCCTGTCTACAAATTGCTGAAGGACCCCTGTGCCCCGCACTGTGCGCACCTGCAGAAGGTTATGGGTGGGAGTGGAAGGGGGGATGAAACGGTTGGCTAAAATGGATACGATGATGAGGGAGTCATTATTCCAATCTGATACATACATGCAAATCAGAAATGGGTGAATGGGAAAGCAGCTACACTGGGAACACAGCCAGAAGAGAGGGAATGAGAGAGAGAGAGAGAGATGAAAGGAAAGAAAGATCAGACAACAAGGGGAGGAGAAGTGGAGTGAGATACTGAATAAGAACAGAGGGTGAGAGGGAGCGAGGGAGATCTGTAGGGAAGAGAAAGACAACACAGTGTGAGAGAAAGAAAGAAGGAATGAGAGCGTGGGAGGAAAGAAGAGAGACAGAGAGAGAGAAAGAGGGAAAGAAGAGAAGAGAAGAGAAGAGAAGAGAAGAGACGAAAATAGTTAAGTTCAGTTTCACTGCACACCTCTATTCCATCCAGAGCAGGCTGAGACGACTCCTGCTGCTCATCAGTCAGAATGAGCACTGAAGCAAGGCCCTCTGGCACCTGAGTCTACACACACACACACACACACACACACACACACACACACACACACACACACACACACACACACACACACACACACACACACACACACAAAGAGTGAGAGAGAGAGAGAGAGTCACAGAGAAAGACACACACAGAGAGACATTCACACTTGGTATTTGATGTACACTATGTTATTATCACTAGTGTATAAACATCACATATACAAAAGCAATAACAACTTTATAGTGAAGGGGGGGGGGGGTCCTCACTAGCCACCACCAATGCATATTACTCTTTATTACAACACACACTCACACACACCCACGCAGCCACACCCACAAAAACACACACATACACATACCTTGAAAGATTTGAGGGCAGATAGGCAGAGCTCAGTCGGAGGAGCCTGCCTGCTGTCGATGATCACAGTCAAGCCTTTCTCTTTCGCAGCCAGCCTGTATACACCAGACCACACAGCCACTTTCAGCTTTCAAACACCGGGTAACATAACACACAGCTGGAACCAGTGACACACAGGGTTCATCTGTGGTCCTATGAGATTACCTCATGTGTCTGGTCTGGATGTTATGGCATGGCCTTAAATATTTACGTAATATATGTATTTCAATGCCAGTGACTCTTACGAACCAATACTGCACAGGCAGATGGAACCCATGGGCCTTCTTTTCTTTTCTCTGATTGTCTAACACTCTGTAAAGCGCCACGAGACATGTGTAATGTTTTGGCGCTCTATAAGTGAAATTAAATTGAAATTGAAAATATACTTACAGCTAGCTGAATTGAACTGTCATATAAATGTTGGGTGTTTAGAAATATGTGTAAACAATTCTGGTCAGGCTAACTAGCTAGCCTAACAGCCAGTGTTCAGATACACTCAGAAGGTATAATCGGGTCAGGGTCTCTGTATCAGCATAGTTACACAGTCCTCATTTAAAACCCCACAGCTCAGAATGGCTGATCTCTTCTGCATTTATTAATAATAATAATAATAATAATAATAATAATAATGCTTTGAGGGTGATACCGGGTGATGTGGTAGTAGCATGCCAAGACCCTGGTCATCTCGTCTGCCTGATAACCTTCTTCTGGGAGGTGTGCTTCCGTTACAACCAGACCCCGACCAAGCCTGTCCACCGTACCTTAGCAGAGTAGTGGAAGAGAGAAAACAAAAAGAGTGTTAAAGAGGATGTGAGGAATAGAAGATTGGGTAACACTTTACTTGACAGTATCGACATAAGAGTGACATGACACTGTCATGACACATGAAACCTAACCCTAACCCTAACCTCTAACCCTAACCTCTAACCCTTATCCTAACCCCAACTCCAACCCTAACCCTAACCCTAACCATAACTCTAAACCTAACCCTAACCCTAAACCTAACCCTAACTTGTTATGACAAAACCGCATGTCACTTAATAACAGAAGCGTTATGTCATAAACGTTTATGACTTGTTTATGACACGTTCATGACAGTGTCATGTCACTCTTATGTCGACACTGTCAAGTAAAGTGTAACCGAAGAGGGTGTATTGGTAAATAAATGTGACTGTGGATGTTCTGGATGATGTCACGTCTGTTGATATTTGAACCAAACACCAACAAAACACCAGAGAGCAAACTCGCCAATTCCCTCCCCAAACACCCCTTCCATTTCCCCAAACTCCCATCCCTCCATTTCGGTGATTTCGGAGATAGGCTTACTCCACCTTGTTTGCTTCCAGTTTATAGAGCCAGTGTTGTTTATATAGTGTACTAACAGATTGGAGAGATATTCGCAATGGAGAGATATACAAAAAAAAAATAGTATCGTTGGAAAGCGCTTAGAATCACGGAGGGTCCCTTTAACAGAGGGAGGGTATGTAGAAATGTACCTGTCAATAACAGCTTCCCTGATTGGAGCAACTCTTGATCCAAATCCCTCAAAAGGGGTGGGGCTTTTGGAGATTCACCATTTGACTGGTCAGGAAGTGTCGATGATGTCTCCACTTCTGAGGATTGGTCAGTTGTAGGTGTGCCTTGATCGTCTGCATCAGGGGGGCTGTCCGTTACGACTGCCTGATCTTCTGTCAGGAAACAGTAATGATATTCACGTCTATGTATGACAATATGCAATTATGAAACCCAATCATATCAATGTTAGGAAGTAATTCAGTTTAGAATCACATGATCTGGGATTTTCTAGACAATGAGTCATTGGAGGAAAAAAAATGATGCTTCATCTTGTATGCTGGTGTATAGCGCATGATCAGTAGTGACAGCTTCCAATTTTGTAATTAACTAACAGACAGATGAAAACCAGTCTAACAGTCAAACCTTTATTGCTTTCCTTTGGTTCCTCCTCTTCATTCTCTCCATTCTCATTGGTTAAAGGTGGCTCGTTGTCCGGCCCTGAGGACTGTTTTGGTTGCTTGGATTGGTTGTCTTGACTGAGTGGCAGTTTGGTGGCTGACGTAGTAGCACTGCCATTTTGAGGTGCTTTGTTTTGGCTTTTTGGAGTAGCCGGATCCTTGCCTTTTTGGTTGCCACGGGCACCATACTTACACTTCCCTTTTCCTCCTTTGACCTTCCTCTTCCTCCTATGACAGGTCAAAGTTCGTGTAGACATGTAACTACTTTTGGTTTATTACACAATTAACTTTTTTTTTCAAAGGTCTCTAAAAGAGATTATACCATACATTATACCAACATCTACTTCATTCTGTTTGTTTTAGACTAGCACTATTACAAACAGCACAGCTAATAACCTAGCCTAGCACTATTGCAAACAGCAAAGCTAATAACCTTAGGTGGTAGAGGAATTAGGGCCTCTGCTTAGCCAATAGCCACACAGCCATATTTGTATACATCTTTCAATGTGAATATACTTTTGTGGTTACCATTATCAAAACATGGCAATCCACTGTAATATCCATTCATAACCTAGTGTTTGAGTCAGATGTCTTATGCAATATCAACAGTTAGACAGAATAGGGGCATTATCTGGCCTTAATTACATGTTGGAGTACTTTTAACACAAATAAATTGTTTCCAGGACAACCAGGATTGGAAGTGAATTAGTTGATTAAGGACTTATGACTGACATCTGGTCTCTGAAATCTGTCTAAAAAGACCATAGAGTGCAATGTAAATTAAATTAATTGTTTGACTATACCTGGGCACTCTGAATCCTCCTGACTTCACTTCCTTTCCTCTGGGACAAACCCTCTCCTCCGACTTCCCACAATGCTTTTCTTCTGTGACCTTGTCCGTACCAGGTTGGGAATGTGTTCTCTCTGAGTTTGAGTTCTCTTTGGTATTTCCTGTTTGCGGTGGTGTCCCCCTGCTTGCTGAATCACAGCATTCAGAATCACCGGCCGTTTGGCTGGCGGCGCCTTTTCCTTCCCTGCACGTGCCAGCCAATGGCTTGTCTGGACACACTGGGTTTACTGTAGTTTCAGCCAATGGTTTGGAAGGACAGTCCTCACTGCTGAGATAATCAGCTAGCTGTTTGTCAGTGTCCTCAAACACAGAGTCCGAATGGGATCCTTGGTCTGATTGGCCCTCCCCAGTGTGTTCCCCTTTATGATTGGTCACTTCGGTTGCCTCCTCCTCTCGCTGTGCTTCAGACCCTCCCCTGCTACTGCTACTTGCTGACCCTTTACACCTCTGGCTCTCCTCCCAGGGCAGAGTGCAGGCAACTCCCTCCCTCTCCCTGCCCACTCCGGGCCTCCTCTCCTTGGCCGGCCCTCCCAAATAAAGTCCCCTGCTGTCGAGGCCCGTCGGGTCTCGAACATATCGCTCCTCCACGTCCAAATCCTGTGCGGGGTGGTTGCGTCTCTCGCGACCCAAATCAATGACGCGGGGCATGGGCCGCGGCTGCAGCCAGTCCCTTCCGGCCTGATTACCACTATCTCGACGAGCAGCAGCCCCCGACCTGCCCCCTGCGCCACCACCGCTGGCGTCGGTTCGTCCGAACGCCCAGGCTTTGCCACGGCGCAGCTTGATGGCCTTGGCACGTCGGCACAGCGGCAGCGTCCTGGTCTTGCTGACGCCGTGCATCTCCAGGTAGCGCTGCTGGGATGGGTCAGCCCCACCATCCGGACCACCGCGGGGCTCCAAGAGCTCCACGTAATCCCCCTCCCGGTCCCCAGGGGGCGCTACTACTGACGCTGACGCCCCCAACCGTCCAGCGAGGGCATCCGCACTGGCTCGTCGGCGTGCCAGGGCCACCAGAGCCGCCTCAGCCTCGGTGCCGTCGGGGTCGTTGCCATCATCGTCGTCATCGTCCTCCTCATCCCACGACCAGGAGTCCAGTTCGCCGGAGGATGAGCCCCAGCCCAGACCGCCTCCACCACCTCCGCCCGAGCCTCGACCCGCCCTCATCCCAGCGGAGGAGAGCTGGCTGGGGCTACCAGGGTTGGCTGGTAGGGCCAGATCTCCCAGCTCCTCTCCCTGGGGGTTGCAGACGAACTTCGGGTACACCACCTCAACCCACGGCAGACGCAGGATACCGTCACCCGTGCTTACAAGACACGTGTCCAGTGCCCCTGTCCCTCCTGTAGAGACAGACAGACAGACAAAGAGAGACAAACAGAGATAGAGAGAGAGAGAGAGAGAGAGAGAGAGAGAGGGATAGAAAAAGGCCAGTTTCTTAATTTAATTTAGAGCCATGAAACAGACACTATTGTAATGCCATGGGACTTTTCATGCGTATGAATTATAAAAGTTAAGCTGAGTCATATCCAAGTGGTGTTTTCGTAATATGCCCGACCTCCAGATTTTGTTGGCTGCTCTTCGCCTTTTGTCTTCTTTGACTTTGATTTTATCTTCACCTTTCTCACTTCCCTAGTCTCCAGTCGCTGCCAACAATGCATTTCCTTCCACAAACAACCACTTCTCCCTGTCTCAGTAATCATTCTGTCAAAGCTTCTTCTTCTGAACTAGCTTATTATTCTTCTTCTGCCCTCTACTTCATCTTTTGAAAGATTTCAATAAAACAAACTAGAAAAAAAACAGAACTGGAACCCGATACACAACCAAGTAGGCTACTGGTCAAATTTGGACTCCATCCAAATTCACTGGAAATTTACACCCCTTCCTCTTGGTTCCATATCTCACATAGGCCTAATACTCATCATGAATTGCAGGACAAGCCATTTCCAATAATGTCACTTGCTAGTCTCAACAACTAACTATTGAAACAGAGCTGCCAACCCTCACGCATTTGATTGGTGGTCTCTCTCTCAATGTGTGAGAGTTGGAAGCTATGTTGAAACCTGTTTGCTAATTTAACACCATGAGAAAGATCCTGTACACAAATATTGCTGGGTCAGCTCGACCCTCCCACACATCACACAATAGCTTTGGTGTTTTTTTCCATTGTCAACCTCTGCCCTTTTGCCCATTTACCCTTCCTACATCCATCCCCTAATCCATCCCTTTCTCTCACTCTGTTTGGCCTACAGGTCATATTGATTGAGGTCTCTGTTCCTCTTCTTCCACTTGTCCTTGTTTCTCCAGTCTCCACTTCACTTTCCTCTCCCCTTTAATCTTCCTGTAATTCTCTGCATCTCTCCACCTTCCTCTCCCATGAACATGTTTTACATAGACATGGAACGATTTACAAATTACCAGTGCCATTCATTTCAATGGCTGCTGCTAATAGCTACTAGGATGTACAAATATTAATGACTGACAGCTTGTTTCATGGTCCTCAGTTTTGACACCGAAACTCAATCAATTGCCAATCAATTGCCTGAGCTGCAAAAGTGCCTGTTCACTGTCAATGAACGTAAACAAACCCCAACACTGGTATATTACTGAAGCAAAACAATGGTAAACAAACTTCTTGGTGCCATATTAGACAATGCTAACTGGCTAGCTGAAGCTAACCCACAAAACAGAACTCTCTTCCCTGCATCTAATCATTTGCTTTCACCCATTCCACACTTCTTTCTTTCCACAATTGCACCTTTCACTCTCTCCTTCTATCTCCTTCCCTTGCCTCTATTGACTCCATCTCCTCTCTCCATCTCATCTTTCATCCATCTCACAGTCTTTCTCTATCCCTCACTCCATCCGCCCAGGCTCACCGTCTCTCTTGCAGCCACGCTCCTTGTTGACGCTGTGCAGCCACTCAGTGGTGAACACTAGGGGGTGCTGTGACTCGGGCACCAGCACCTCCTGCACGTTGCGCCCACCCGGTGCCAGGCACTTGAGGGCCAGCCGGGGGCAGCGTGTGGAGAAGGGCACCACCTGGAGGTAGAAGTCGGTACTGCGAAGGAGCCTCCAGTCTAGGGTGGAGAGCTGCACCACCACCTTCTCGCCCAGACACAGAGGCCAGCCGGAGTGAAGGAACAGACAGCCCAGATACTGAGACTGCAGAGGAAAGATGGAAGAGGAGAAGGAGGATTTGGGGAGGAGAGCGTGGAAGAGAGGGATAGAGTAGATAATGCATGAAAAACAGAAAGAGAGAGGCAATAGAAACATGGATGGAGGGAGAGAATTTGTGAAAGACAGAAACAAACAGAAAAGAAGGGACATGGGGAAAAGCGAGAGAGGTAGAGAGAGGGAGAGAAGAACAGACAGAGTAGTAATCAAATGTGAGCTGACATTAAATTAATATTGAGAATGACACAAAATGAAATTACTATAGCTGGACTGAAACCACAACAGTCACATTTCATGACAAGCCCGAAGTC
>NW_027468640.1:18526475-18528975 GCF_046254945.1 Alosa pseudoharengus
GAGAGAGAGAGAGAGAGAGAGAGAGAGAGAGAGAGAGAGAGAGAATTAGATATAGAGAATAAAACATTTTAAAAAAATTGCACTGGCAACTTCTAGTAGATTCAGACATTTGTCATACAGAATCTGCATTTTTAAAGAAGTTCAGAAAAAAGAACAGAGGAGAGCAGACAGTTGAAGATGACTAAAGGAAGGGGCCAGGTTCCAGTACATGGATTGAGCCAAGTCCTTGACTAAAAAGCCTTTTTTTCAATGGAAATCTCCATTAAAGTTGTCTTTCAGTCCAAGACTAGACTTAATCCTTGTGTGGGAGACTGGCCCAGAATGTCCACTACTATGCCTGTGTTTGCCTTCGACGGCCAGCTTGCCTCCCTCACTCCCTCTCACAGACACAACTTCCTGTTGTCCATCCCACAAAACGCAGCACAGCGCTCCAAATGTTCACCCTGACCTTTCCCAACAATAACACTCACCCCGCTTCTCTCAAACACTGCCATCTCTCACTGGGAATGCACAAGTGCTGGCCTACACTCATGCATAACACAGAGAGAGAGAGAGAGAAAGAGAGAGAGAGAGAGAGGAGAGAGAGTCACACACACAGACAAATACATACGCACATAGACACACACATGCAGAAACACTCATACACACACACACACTTGCACAACCACACGCACACACTCAGAGTCACATACACACATACACAGACACACACTGTTTATTTTTCAGCTGAACTGTAGGCATGGCAACTTACAGTTCCATCCCTCTCTTTCCCTCTCCTCCCTCTCTCATTGGATTTATTTTCTGTTGGCCCCTCTTTCTCTTTCTCTCTCTCTCTCTGTCTACCACTCCTTCACTACCTTTCTGCCTCTCTCTCTCGCTGTCTTTCCCATAATTTCTACCTCTCACACACCCACCCACCCAGGTCATCTGACAACAATTACATCCAAGCCTCTTCTCTCTCTTCTTTCTCTCTCTCTCTCTCTTGCTCTCTGTCTCTCTCTTTCTCACTAAGACATAATATTGTGTTGCAGTTTCCTCAGCTCTGGCACTCGATGGAACGCTGGAGCTATAGTGAACGAGGGATGGGGAAAAAAACAAGAAGAGTGGAAAGAAAAGGGGATGACAAGGGAGAGAGGGACTGAAAAGGGGGTTTCTGCAGGGAGAGTTAAAAAAAGGAGAAGAAAAGGGAAAGAGTGAGAGGCGGAGGGGGCGAGTAGGAGGAAAGAAAAACAAACCGTTAGAAGCAACAAAAAAAAAACGAAAAGAAAAAGTCATATTAACAAATAGGGGAGCACAGAGGATAAACTAGAGAAAAAAAGAGAGGAAAAGAAGGGATGGAAAAGTCAGGGCTGAGTAATAGAGGGACGAAACATCAGACAGATAAGAGGGAGGCATGTCCAGAGAGGATGGACCAGGGATCACGGGTAACCTGCAAACACTCACCCGTCCCATCACAAGGCCTGGAGCCCAGAGAACATGAGGTCACTTAGCAGCTATCAGGCCCCCACACTGACCTCAGATCAGATGCACTAGATGTACCACATAGCAGTACATAATATGACCACCACATGGTGTGGACACCTACCGGTACTATGCAAACTAAGACACTGACCTCAGATCAGATGCACTAGATGTACCACATAGCAGTACATAATATGACCACCACATGGTGTGGACACCTACTGGTACTATGCAAACTAAGACACTGACCTCAGATCAGATGCACTAGATGTACCACATAGCAGTACATAATATGACCACCACATGGTGTGGACACCTACCGGTACTATGCAAACTAAGACACTGACCTCAGATCAGATGCACTAGATGTACCACATAGCAGTACATAATATGACCACCACATGGTGTGGACACCTACCGGTACTATGCAAACTAGTATTGACTATAAGCCCCTCAGACATATTGAAAGAATAAAGACATTGCTACCGTAATACGTCACTTTGTAGGGTCTATGAGCGTGTTGTGCATCTTATGACAGACATCGTGCAAGTGCATGTTTAAACTGTAAAACAAACCCAATACAATTTAGGTTTGGTTTGTATCCAACTAAACTACTCCTGCAATTGATTCACTTTTTTAATCAATATATCTCTTACTACACTTGCTTCACTTCAAAGCAATTCATAAAAGTATGCAGGCCAAACCCAAATCAAACAGGTGAATATTAATAATTGATAGGTGCATTGATTTTAGTCAGTGATAGGTGCTTTGGATTTGTTCAATGGTAAGTGAACTGGTTTGGATCAGTGGTGGTAGGTGCATTGGTTTATGCTCCCTAATCTCAGATACACATGCATTATTTTTACTGCACTTATTGAGTTAGTGTGACAAAAGGAGGAAATTCAATTCATGCAGTAGCTCTTTCTAGGAATGAAAAAAGTCTGCAGACCAGACTCTGCCAATGTCTATTAAGTCTATTCAACAGTATTATTTTGTCATTGTGTAAATTTTAACACACTTAATGAGTTGTCCTGACTTT
>NW_027468640.1:18531475-18536475 GCF_046254945.1 Alosa pseudoharengus
AACAGATGTACATGTGAGAGAGAGAGAGAGAGAGAGAAAGAGAGGCGGGAGGGAGAGAAAGAGGGGGGCAGTAGGGAAAGGGAGAGAGAGAGAGAGAGAGGGAGGGAGATGGAGAAAGAGCGGATCTAGGAAATACTGAGTCCCCTATCCTTCGTCTCGGATTTTCCCAAAACTCTTTGGCTAATGCAACGCAACGCAACGCCCCCGAGCCAACCAAATTTAACCAGTCCCCCGGGACTCACTTCCTCCTTCCAGGCCCAGGCTGAGGGAGGCTGCCTGCATGGTCTTTCCCAACCCCTGCACGTCCCCCTGGGCTTCCCACATAGCTGTGCACAGCACCGCGTATACTGTCTGGCCCTGCAGCTAGGCTCTCACCAGGCCCAAAGCATAGCGAACTCAGCCTGCATGGTACACAAGCACTTTTTTACAATACTGAATGTAGTGACTGACGAAGTCAGACTCAATTCTATTCAGGTACTGCATCACTGAGGTGTGATTTAGGGGCGTTTCAACAGATGCAGGGGTAAAATGCCTCTGCTCACAATTGGATACACCTAACCAATCAGAACAACAAAATATGTGATTCCTGTAGGGAGAACAGCCAAAACATCCTTTTTCTTGACAAATGAATTGCCTGAAAGTTTTCAATTCATTTTTTTTGTTATTGCGCTGTCAATATCTTGTACAATGGATGTGATTGGATGTGATAGTGAAATCTAAACGTCTATAGCGACAGCCTTTTTGCTGTAAACAAAATCATCCGAAGCACACACCGGTGATGTGAATGAATAGGCACCATGTCTCATCGGTCCATCATAGTATAAAGCACGTCCAGACGATTTGATTGGTGTGCAGAGGTCTCATACCGGCATAAGCTTCCCAATGGAACAAGTCCAGACTAAATTTCCCAACCTCAAATTTTGTTGGCGTGATCAATTCCGGGCAAAGACCAAATGACTTAGATTGGGTTGGGAGTGTGAATTAAATGATATACAAGTTAATAGTGTTTTGTTGGGTTCATAGTGTTTTGTTTGGTTGGGTAGGGAGTATGGAATTAATGATTCAAGTTTCAGAAGTTCAAGTTTCAGTTTAAATAATTACTTTCCCCCCATGATTATTAGCCGTTCACATTTATTCCTAATTAGCAATTATTTTTTTGGCACGGCACCAGTGACATTATCCCACCTCTATCCCTGCCGGCACCTGTTTGTCTTCACAGTTAGGCATACCTAGGAATGCATAGTGCTTTGAGTGAGCCTTGCATGATCCCTCTTCTGGCATACTCAACATCCATTTGTTGTCCTGCAAAGGCCTGTAAGTCTAAGAGTCTGTCTTAATTGGAATACTTTTGTGAGTACACTTTCGTGTAGTACCCTATGTGCACTGTGTGCTTACTGGCGGAGTGCGCAATTTTTAACAGAATAGTATTGTCTCATATCAAACACTAACTCCGTGAAGTTCACGGAAATGACGATCGCAACATACTGGTCATACTGTGTCAAAACATGAACCGTTTATGTTATAACTTGCTTGTACCTCTGTAAAGTGTATTTTCCACTGCTGCTGCTTAAGCTTTCTCAACCGCGATTACCACGAGTTTGAAAACGCTCCCTCCCCTTCCGCTATTTGGCCAAGATGGCGTCCGTTGAGGGTGAAAAGTGTCCAGCGTTCCACACTTTTTGACCGTTATGAGTGCACCATCCGGGGACTTGCAGCGCCCTTCGTGTTGTGGGAATTTTCAGTGTGAACACCCTCATGCACTCAAATTAGGTATTGTAAGTGCAGAAGTACGCAATTTGAGACACAGTCTTAAATATTTGGACAATGCCATCAATAATTAACTTATGATACACACGTGTGTAAGCTTGCTCAGTACTCAGGTTAAAAGAGGATGTATTTGTTTTGTTGACACTGATTAGTCACATGGCAACAGCTCACTCGTGGAGGAACTATGATTTTGAGGAAATTAACTTTTTGGTTTAATTATACTTTGAATGGATATTAGCACGACTGAAGGTGGCTAGCGCATGGTATGTGTACTCTGGATGGTGTGTGTGTGTGTGTGTGTGTGTGTGTGTGTGTGTGTTTGTGCTTGTGCGTACGTGCCTTACACTTTGAATCCTCCTTTATCCTCCTGCATCCAACGTCCAGTCCCTCTTTCCGTGGGGCCACTCACTCATGTCACTCATTTTCCTCTTTCTCTTTCTGCCTCTCTTTCAACCTCACCCTCTCTCCCTTTGGCAATCAGGTCTGCCTGTGGAAAATGCAGCATCACCCTAACCACGGCTATGGTACTCCAAGTCTCCCGAAATAAAACAGGCCTCTCTCTCTCTCTCTCTCCAACTCAGTCTGCCAAAGGACTCCACCCTATCCCACACACCAAACATCAGGCACTACACTAAAAATGGGGGCTTATTCTCTCACTGTCTAGAAAGTATTCTCTGTACTCTCTCTCTCTCTTGTCACCTCTTACTCTGTCACTAACTATCTTCACTATTTATATTACATTTAGTCATTTGACTAATACACTTTCAAAAGAAGCTTACAAGCTAGCTTATCTCTATTAATGCACCTCAATCTTGTCATTTAATTTGTTGGTATGTCATTTCACCTTTCGCTTAAATGGACATTTTTCAGGGATTCTCTCTCTCTCTTTCTCTCACACACACACACACACACACACACAAATCCCATTCTTTAACAGCAGGCAGAGTTCTGTTTTGACAGTCAACACACGCAGGAAGTGTTGGAGAAAGTGGTTCGGACAACCATTGTAGACTACCCATGTAGTCAGGCCTACAGCATCGCATAGCCTATGTCAGAACTGCTGTAGCCTTCGTAGGCTACTGCGCCAAACCAAGCATGGATGCTACACCGATCCAATAAACACCGCGCGTGTACAGTCATGGATGGTAGGACCTACTGTTGCAGTCAAATGCTTTGTTGTATGTTTGCTGACTTTAGAGAAGCATGCGAAGGTAAGTAGCCTAAACGTTACAAGTTAAATCTGTGAATTTGAAGAGTTTTCAGGCACGCGTCATCAAAAAGACATAAAGAAGAAGGGTAAAGAGCAGAGTACCCTTCATTAAACTGGTTTGTGCAAATCTGATTAATGATCCAAAAGCTGAAGATATGCATGCCAACACATTTTTGACGAAACAACAATGGAAGATGAACGTCCAGCATCAACTATAGGCTACTTTTATTTTCTGTCTAAGTTCAATGCAATGAATAGTTTTCCTAAGACAATAGTCTGGTCCACCATGTATCGCAACAGGCGTCCAAAGTATCAGTGGAAAAGCAGGAAACTGGTGCCGACAACGGCATACCAGGGGACTTACCATGACTCAAATCGGACGTCTGGATAGCCTACATGATCGTTTGTTCTTCGCTGGACCTTCCAGACTTCTCTGTGCACCTTTCGCAAATGAAGCTGTTTTACGAAAAACAGTGTTTTCAGGGCAAAAAACGTGTTTACATTAATGCAAACATGAGCTTTGTTTTACCCTGGTCTGTAAGACAGCATTGTAACAGGAGCTCGCTTTAGTCCGCTCCCTCTCTGCGCCTCACTGACCGCTATTTCCAAACTTTGCAAGCAGAGAGAGAGAGAGGGAGGGAGAGAGAGAGAATTTTCCCTGTCGCCTAATGTCAGTGGTGCACCCCTCCCTTCGCTTTCTTAACAAGAGTGCCACAGTCTGACTCCCAACTGCCGCTGAACTCAAAGTTTCCATTTTTTCCTCAAGTGTAAAATAAATGAATAAACAATAAGAACGTTGATGTGTATCCAATATAATGGCATTTGTATGCTGTTACACAACTTTCACAGTAGGCTAACTGGTTTGAAAATAACATACACAACGCCAACTTTTGAGTACGTTCAGATATGTTTAATGGTTACTAAATATCCAACTTTTAGAATTCAACATAATTTCTCTTATGAATGTATTGTCAATGCACAACTGAATTCAGGTCATGCAGAAGGTTATTTCCCAAGTAGCCTATACCTGTGTATTATGCATGTGTTGGATACAGTTGGATGATGAGACATAGGGAAAGGGGGGAGGGGGGGTATACTCAGTCTTACACATTCTGAATTCAGAAATAGTAGGCTTAGCCTATAAACGATAATGTATGATTAGCAATAATTTAAACATTCAAATGCATGTAAAATGCAAAATATTTTAGGTAGCCTAGCCTAAGCTATGAACATGATTCAATGAACCCTCATTATCCCAGTAAAAAAGGAGTCTAACTATATTTTTAGAATGATGGTTCACAATGAAATACTGTATAATGTCCAGATACTTTTCAGAGATGTGCTGGGTTTCACTTTCTGAGGTTGCTCTAATACTGCCGTCTAGTGGCTAAGAAACACTCTTGCATCAATGATGCATGAGACATTTTATTGAATTCAACCTAGAAATAGATGGAGTTTATTTTATTTCCCTGTGCTAATTACATTGATGAATTCAGAGCCGGACAGTAACGGAGTACATTTACTTGAGTACAGTACTTGAGTACAATTTTGAGGGATCTGTACTTTACTCGAGTATCATTTTTGCGGAGTACTCATGACTTCACTCAAGTACATTTGAGAGGCAAATATTGTATTCTTTACTCCACTACATTTCTATCCATAACCGTGAGTACCTGTTACTTCTTCTAAAAAAAAGGAAAAAAGAAAAATCTCAGAAACCCTCAATTTGTTGTTTCCCTCTCAAATGTGATTGGATTGTGCAGGCGCCACTGATTGGGACAGCCTATCAGCAATCACCTTCAGCTGTCCGCCAAAGTCAACTCCATGGTCAGATTTAGATAAGAGACGAAACCATGGACGAAACAATGGATGAAGACGCAGCAGGTCCATCCCGGGAATGTGCCAACCTGTGGCCCCACCTCGCCAGACTATTTCAATTTTCTTAACAAGTTAATGATAGTTTTAGCTTCAAGTGTTTCAATTACAAAATAGTATTTTGTATTTGAAATACGTATTTTAAATA